>NC_047577.1:1162500-1338019 GCF_011004845.1 Esox lucius
CGATACGGCGCTGACATCTTGGACTTGCGTCTGCGCAGATAGCGATCTTGGGACCAGTTCTGCGGAGTAGTTATGCGCAGTAGCGAGAAGGAAGTAAAGCCGTAAAGCCGCGAAATCAACGGCCCCACCCCTGTGCCCCGCCCTCACTCTCCCTCGCAGAATGCGCATACCGTAATCAATCGCAAGTCCAAGTACAGTACAACCTTTGCTTGTTAAACCTAGACGATATGTTATAGCCTAACTTACATCATGTTTAACCTTAATTTAGAATAGGCCTAATACAAAAATAATTGGTAACTTCTAGCTAACGATCACCTGCTAGCTATTAACATGGCTATTAACGAGGCTTGTTGTCTTTTAGCTAACGTTAGCTAGCCCATTACATTTATTTACTAATTAAATAGCTTATAAATTTAACTTACCGAAAATAATTCAAAGATCGATTGGAAATGCCAGATCGGTTAGCACAATGTACTGCAGAACAACCCATTATGTCCGTGTGAAATTATATCAATTATAGAAATTTAGAGATTAAATGTCAAGTTCCAATCTCCTCAGTCCTCCGAAGATTCAGTGGCTCCTCGGCTCAGATAGCTGTCAATCACAGCTGTGAATCACGACGTCACACCACCGTTTTTAGAGCATTAAATAACTAACTAAAAACAAACTTATTTTAAAAACAAACTCTTGAATTTACATTAGCGTGATACAAACTACAGTAAATGACAGAAACCAGCTTCGGAAAAAATATATTTGAAGGGTAATTTAATTGTTTAGTTGGTCTCGCATCCCATTGAATAACATGGGGAGGGCGGGGTTTATGACCTATACTGGGACCACTCACCAGGGGGCAATCGAGACGTTTTGGCTTCACTTTTCAGGGCTTGTGCGGCACGCTTGGTGTGAATATGTACATTCAAACTCCAACTCCCAAGTACCTCAGAGAGCAGAGATTTGACCACTCTTCCTCCAAACATCCCTCCATTTTTTAAAATCTCATTTGTCTGGTTTTTCATTCAATGATCCATAACTCTTTCTCTCTTTCTCTCTTTCTCAATCACTTTCAGTCTTTTTTGATCTCACTTTGTCTTTCACTTATTTATTCACTGTCTCACTATTACTTATTCTTTTCACTGTCTTAATTTAAGCATCATTACCTTTTAGCTCCATTATTATGTACCAAAATAACAAATCTCCTCCCTCCAAATCTCCTCCATCCAACTCTCCTCCCTCCAAATCTCCTTCCTCCTTGCAACTCTCCTTTCTTTCTTCCATCTCTATTCCCTCCTTCCCTATCCTCCATCCTTCCTTCTCCCTTCTCCCTTCATCTCTCCCTCCACTCCTCTCTCCATCTTCCTCTCCTCCTACATACACCTCCTCACCTCTCTCCATCTTCCTCTCCTCCTACATACACCTCCTCACCTCTCTCCATCTTCCTCTCCTCCTACATACACCTCCTCACCTCTCTCCATCTTCCTCTCCTCCTACATACACCTCCTCACCTCTCTCCATCTTCCTCTCCTCCTACATACACCTCCTCACCTCTCTCCATCTTCCTCTCCTCCTACATACACCTCCTCACCTCTCTCCATCTTCCTCTCCTCCTACATACACCTCCTCACCTCTCTCCATCTTCCTCTCCTCCTACATACACCTCCTCACCTCTCTCCATCTTCCTCTCCTCCTACATACACCTCCTCACCTCTCTCCATCTTCCTCTCCTCCTACACACACCCCCTCACCTCTCTCCATCTTCCTCTCCTCCTACATACACCCCCTCACCTCTCTCCATCTTCCTCTCCTCCTACATACACCTCCTCACCTCTCTCCATCTTCCTCTCCTCCTACATACACCTCCTCACCTCTCTCCATCTTCCTCTCCTCCTACATACACCTCCTCACCTCTCTCCATCTTCCTCTCCTCCTACATACACCTCCTCACCTCTCTCATTCAACGTTTGATCAGAGAGCTGCAGCTCAGCAGAGTATTTAAAGAAAGATAATGTTCTCTCACTTTCTTCTCTTGTTCTCTCTCTTTTTCAATTCATTTTGAAGGGCTTTAATGGCATGGGTAAAGTGTGTTTTACCAAATTAAGTCAAAAATAAGTCAAAAATGAAATGAAAATATTTCAAATATGCTATACAGTGTTGTCTTGTACAGTGTTGTGATAAAGTGGAAATAGTTGTATGTATGAATGGCAAAAAAGAATAAGGATTGGTTGTTTTCAATATTTATGCTTCACAGTGTGCCTTTTTCTCAGGGCAGCAGGTCACACATCTTTGTTTTTAATTGCATGTCACTCTATTTTGCCTTACAGATTAGAGTTTGTCAAAATGCTTGTGTTGCTGTTTTGGGGCTGTGCTGGGTCTCTGTGTTTGTAACCAAGCCACAAAACCAGCTGACCTATGAAGCTACTCTACATTCATCTCTCTGTAGATTAGGGCTTTGAGGTACAATATTTGAGAATCAAAGTATTGCAAGCCAGATCCTGATTGGGGTGTTGAATGTTTCTCTTGATGGTGTAGAAGGATCTCTTCGATGTTTCACAGTCTTGTTGAAGTTCTGTGGTGTAAATGTTTAGGCCGAGGTTAATGTAATTATTTGCTCTGTAGTTAAGGCTAGAGCACACTCATTACATTGTCTGTATTTCCACACAGCTATACTTTGTACAAAGTTTGGTTTTCAAGGAGCAAGACGGCCAAGAGACCTGAGGTGGGAGAACAAAGTGCTCAGGTCAGGATGTAGGACTTGACCTGCCTGAAGTCTGGAAGGAACGGTTCCCCCTCGCTGCTTGATATTATAATGTTGTAGTGGAAGGAACGGTTCCCCCTCGCTGCTTGATATTATAATGTTGTAGTGGAAGGAACGGTTCCCCCTCGCTGCTTGATATTATAATGTTGTAGTGGAAGGAACGGTTCCCCCTCGCTGCTTGATATTATAATGTTGTAGTGGAAGGAACGGTTCCCCCTCGCTGCTTGATATTATAATGTTGTAGTGGAAGGAACGGTTCCCCCTCGCTGCTTGATATTATAATGTTGTAGTGGAAGGAACGGTTCCCCCTCGCTGCTTGATATTATAATGTTGTAGTGTAAGGAACGGTTCCCCCTCGCTGCTTGATATTATAATGTTGTAGTGGAAGGAACGGTTCCCCCTCGCTGCTTGATATTATAATGTTGTAGTGTAAGGAACGGTTCCCCCTCGCTGCTTGATATTATAATGTTGTAGTGTAAGGAATGGTTCCCCCTCGCTGCTTGATATTATAATGTTGTAGTGTAAGGAACGGTTCCCCCTCGCTGCTTGATATTATAATGTTGTAGTGGATGCCTGAAGTCTGGAACGAACGGTTCCCCCTCGCTGCTTGATATTATAATGTTGTAGTGTAAGGAACGGTTCCCCCTCGCTGCTTGATATTATAATGTTGTAGTGGATGCCTGAAGTCTGGAAGGAACGGTTCCCCCTCGCTGCTTGATATTATAATGTTGTAGTGGAAGGAACGGTTCCCCCTCGCTGCTTGATATTATAATGTTGTAGTGGAAGGAACGGTTCCCCCTCGCTGCTTGATATTATAATGTTGTAGTGGAAGGAACGGTTCCCCCTCGCTGCTTGATATTATAATGTTGTAGTGGAAGGAACGGTTCCCCCTCGCTGCTTGATATTATAATGTTGTAGTGGAAGGAACGGTTCCCCCTCGCTGCTTGATATTATAATGTTGTAGTGGAAGGAACGGTTCCCCCTCGCTGCTTGATATTATAATGTTGTAGTGTAAGGAACGGTTCCCCCTCGCTGCTTGATATTATAATGTTGTAGTGTAAGGAATGGTTCCCCCTCGCTGCTTGATATTATAATGTTGTAGTGTAAGGAACGGTTCCCCCTCGCTGCTTGATATTATAATGTTGTAGTGGATGCCTGAAGTCTGGAACGAACGGTTCCCCCTCGCTGCTTGATATTATAATGTTGTAGTGTAAGGAACGGTTCCCCCTCGCTGCTTGATATTATAATGTTGTAGTGGATGCCTGAAGTCTGGAAGGAACGGTTCCCCCTCGCTGCTTGATATTATAATGTTGTAGTGGAAGGAACGGTTCCCCCTCGCTGCTTGATATTATAATGTTGTAGTGGAAGGAACGGTTCCCCCTCGCTGCTTGATATTATAATGTTGTAGTGGAAGGAACGGTTCCCCCTCGCTGCTTGATATTATAATGTTGTAGTGGAAGGAACGGTTCCCCCTCGCTGCTTGATATTATAATGTTGTAGTGTAAGGAACGGTTCCCCCTCGCTGCTTGATATTATAATGTTGTAGTGTAAGGAACGGTTCCCCCTCGCTGCTTGATATTATAATGTTGTAGTGTAAGGAACGGTTCCCCCTCGCTGCTTGATATTATAATGTTGTAGTGGATGCCAGAAGTCTGGAAGGAACGGTTCCCCCTCGCTGCTTGATATTATAATGTTGTAGTGGAAGGAACGGTTCCCCCTCGCTGCTTGATATTATAATGTTGTAGTGGATGCCAGAAGTCTGGAAGGAACGGTTCCCCCTCGCTGCTTGATATTATAATGTTGTAGTGTAAGGAACGGTTCCCCCTCGCTGCTTGATATTATAATGTTGTAGTGGATGCCTGAAGTCTGGAACGAACGGTTCCCCCTTGCTGCTTGATATTATAATGTTGTAGTGTAAGGAACGGTTCCCCCTCGCTGCTTGATATTATAATGTTGTAGTGGATGCCTGAAGTCTGGAACGAACGGTTCCCCCTTGCTGCTTGATATTATAATGTTGTAGTGGAAGGAACGGTTCCCCCTCGCTGCTTGATATTATAATGTTGTAGTGGAAGGAACGGTTCCCCCTCGCTGCTTGATATTATAATGTTGTAGTGTAAGGAACGGTTCCCCCTCGCTGCTTGATATTATAATGTTGTAGTGTAAGGAACGGTTCCCCCTCGCTGCTTGATATTATAATGTTGTAGTGTAAGGAACGGTTCCCCCTCGCTGCTTGATATTATAATGTTGTAGTGGATGCCTGAAGTCTGGAACGAACGGTTCCCCCTTGCTGCTTGATATTATAATGTTGTAGTGTAAGGAACGGTTCCCCCTCGCTGCTTGATATTATAATGTTGTAGTGGATGCCTGAAGTCTGGAACGAACGGTTCCCCCTTGCTGCTTGATATTATAATGTTGTAGTGGAAGGAACGGTTCCCCCTCGCTGCTTGATATTATAATGTTGTAGTGGAAGGAACGGTTCCCCCTCGCTGCTTGATATTATAATGTTGTAGTGGAAGGAACGATTCCCCCTCGCTGCTTGATATTATAATGTTGTAGTGAATGTAACAGAAAAGTCAGTGGCGTGTGCGGAGGAGTGGGGTGACATGGGAGAATATGGCATTCTGGGTAAGTTGGAAGGGATTGATGGCACAAGCCGGCACCGATAGTTAAGGTGGTTGTGTGACATGAGGGACATGCACAGACACACCAACACAGACACACCAACACAGACACACCAACACAGACACACCAACACAGACACACCAACACAGACACACCAACACAGACACAGTGAGGGGTGTTAAATTACACAGTAGAAGTTACTCCAGGCTCTCCAGTTAATCTGCCCTGAAGGACATGCTCTGGAGACCCAGTCTGGTGTGTGTGTGTGTGTGTGTTTGTATGTGTGTGCGTGTGTGTGTGTGTGTGTGCGTGTGTGTGTGCATACACATCTGCTGCGTGTGTGTGCATACACATCTGCTGCGTGTGTGTGTGTACTTGTCATGTTACAACTAATATCAGAAGTGACGTGTGACAACCTGAACTCAAGCTTCCCCCTCATGAACAATTTAAACACAAACAATGTTTCATGCATGACCATTTCTCCATGTCTACAAGCATGATCGCACTGCTGTGAGGGTGCACTACACACACACACACACACACAGACACACAAATACACAGACACACACACACACACACAGACAGACAGACTGACACACAGACACACAGACAGACAGACACACAGACAGACAGACACACAGACAGACAGACAGACTGACACACAAACAGACAGACTGACACACAGCCAGACTGACACACAGATAAACAGACGCACAGACAGACAGACAGATAGACACACAGACAGACAGACAGACTGACTGACACACAGACACACAGACAGAGAGACTGACACACAGACAGACAGACTGACACACAAACAGACAGACTGACACACAGACTGACTGACACACAGACACACAGACAGACAGACTGACACACAAACAGACAGACTGACACACAGCCAGACTGACACACAGATAAACAGACGCACAGACAGACAGACTGACTGACACACAGACACACAGACAGACAGACTGACACACAGACAGACAGACTGACACACAGATAAACAGATGCACAGACAGACAGACAGACATACAGACAGACTGACTGACACACAGACACACAGACTGACTGACACACAGACTGACTGACACACAGACACACAGACAGACAGATAGACACACAGACAGACAGACAGACTGACACACAGACACACAGACAGACAGACTGACACACAGACAGACAGGGGTCACAGGTAGTTGTAGGTTTATATAAAATACCAAGACCAAATATTACTTAATGGTAAAAAAGGTTACATACAAATGTTTTTATTAAGAGTTGTTTGGTTACAGAAATGAACAACGGACCGAGTGGTTGGAGCTACAAACAAATACATATATTAGTTAGACCCAATAGAGTCTCTGGGACATGAAGACGGTTTTACACACAATAGTCTGACCCAGTAGAGTCTCTGGAAGATGAAGATGGTTTTATATACATTAATTAGACCCAGTAGAATCTCTGGGAAATTAAGATGGTTTTGCTGTGTGATGCACACAAGCTTTGGTGTTGATAAGGTAAGGTGAGATAAGATAAGGTAAGATAAGGCAAACTAAGATAAGGTAAGGTAAGATAAGGTAAGATAGGGCAAAGTAAGGTAAGATAAGGTAAACTAAAATAAGGAAAGAGGGTAAAGTAAGGTAAGATAGGGTAAAGTAAGATAAGGTAAGATAGGGTAAAGTAAGGTAAGATAAGGTAAAGTAAGATAAGGTAAGATAGGGTAAATTAAGATAAGGTAAGGTAAGATAAGGTAAAGTAAGATAAGGAAAGATAGGGTAAAGTAAGATAAGGTAATGTAAAGTAAAGTAAGATATGGTAAGGTAAGATAAGGGAAGGTAAGATAAGGTAAGAAGTCTGTTTAGCCGTGTTATTTTTTTACAATCCATTTCTATAGAACAAAGCCAATGTCATTGTAATTATTCTTTCAAATGGATTTCTTTTGTATACCAATATTGGTCCTGAATGATTTATGGTGTTACCATCCGATAATAACTCCATATTAGCTTTTTTAATTTCTAATTCAGGATAAAGACTTGAGTGAACTAAGAGACAAAAGTGGAGACACAGGAAGTAGACCATGTTGACACAGGAAGTGGACCATGTTGACACAGGAAGTGGACCATGTTGACACAGGAAGTGGACCATGTTGACACAGGAATTGGACCATGTTGACACAGGAACTGAACACTCTGGGGCACTTACATGCTACAGTAGAGTTATACATAGAAAATAAAATCATTTAATAAAATAAATCAATGAAAAGGCATAAGTTCTTTGTATGATTGTTAATCTCATTTTATGTTTAATGTGTTTACAAAAACCCAGTGAATATGTTAGTCACACAAACACACACACACACACACTCATTCGTACACACACTTGCACACAAACACAGACGCTTACTTGTGCAGTTGACCCTGTATGTGGCACCAGGAGCTCCGGGAGGGGGGGTGAGGGCAAGGTGCCCGGCGGCGAGGCTCTGTCCCTGGGGAGACATGAGTGCCTCTCAGCCTGTCTCTTCCTTGGCCTGGAGCCTCATCACTTATAAACGAGACAAACCCAAACACAAACAGTACAAAACACAGTGTGGGTGAGAACACGCACACATTTTAAATACTTCATTTTAACCCACAAATCAAATTTAGAAATAAAATGGACTTCAAATTCTTGTAGACACATAGGAACGCAGATAACACAACAAGTCTTGACATGACCTCTGACCTCGCTAGCTGCTTCTTCCTGGACTTATGTAGACCTGCAATCTAAAAGCCACATGCTGTCAGCCTTTGAACATGACCCAGGCTCCAGAATATCAGTACTATAACCCCCCCATCCAACAAAAACCATATGCATATTTAAAACACTGGAAAACACATCATTATCACTGCAGAATACATCATTATCACTGCAGAACACATCAGTATCACTGCAGAATACATCATTATCACTGCAGAACACATCAGTATCACTGCAGAATACATCATTATCACTGCGTTGGAAAGGAAAGTATGTTTAGATCAGAGTTGACTCTTTGACCTTTAAAGCCAAAGAGGATGGGATATGGATATGTGTGTGTATGTGTGTGTCTGTGTGTGTCTGTGTGTGTGCGTGTTTTGTGTGGGGGTTTTTATCAAGATTATTTAAGCCAAATTTTATTTGGAGGCTAATTCCTCAATGGACTTTGCAGGACCCTCTAAGGGGGCATGGACTTTGCAGGAGCCTCTTAGGGGTGTAGACTTTGCATGTGTGTGATAATGCATGTGGTTGTGTGTGTGTTTGTGTGCGATAGTGCATGTGGTTGTGTGTGTGTGTGTGTTTGTACTGGGAACAATGATTTTAGAATCTCCTCTCCTCTTTCATGACTAAAGCATCTATCTATATAAAAGAAATAAAAAAAGAAAACACGTCAGAACTCCAAATATACCTCAAAGAGAGGATTTAAAAAATGTGTACGATGTCATGTTTCTCAGGACAACGAGCTGGCCAATCAACATGAACCATGACTTGGCTACGCCCACACCGTTCCTACACAGAGAAGCTGCTTTTTCACTAAATAGAAATAAATTGGAATACAAGTTATTGTATTTTATTGAAACCTTAAAACAATGGTCAGTTACTTTATGCCTTTTGTAAACACATAACAAAAAAAAGTGAGGTATAGATCTGTAATTCTTACTGGGGGTCAGTCTTACAAGCAGTAGATCTATTCTTTATGTTCTACTTCTATATATCACTTCCTTACAGGGATGATTTATCCAAAATATATTAATAAAATGTTTCCACCATGCATAAAAAATCTAAAATCTAATCATTCATGCAATCACTTGTACCTCAAAGCTATAAAAGGTATCTTGTAAGAAATGTAAGACACTCCCCCTTGACCCTGTAGTTCTAAGCCAGGGATTTTCACAACCCATCACAGGTTATCAGTCGCTTGCTCCATGTGCCTATAAAGGTTATAAAAACCTGCTGGATGTTTTTGAAGAACAGCCATCGAAAGGACATTTCACCATGTAATGAAGAGAATGGCAAAGTTGTATTGACCTACATTAGTGATTTCACCGTATCCCAGCCTTTAAACTTGAATTGAGACCGAATAGTGCGTTTCTTTATTTCGACCCTTGTTCTACCTGTCTGACTGAAGGTTGATAAAAATGTAATATTATGTCATGTCAAATTGTCTCTACATAGACCTGCAAGTTTGTTTCTTGATCCAAGTCTGTGACTTTAGACCTTCCCACAAATAGTTTATTTCCAGGAGGAATTAGAGATTAGATCATTACAATTACAGTTAGTTTGAGTAAAAGCTGGTTTTAAGTACACAGAAGTATGACTGGAAACAGCTCACTGACGCTATTAGGGAACTGTTTGCTTACTGTTTATTTATAAATACATTATTATACACATTATATTATTATACACATTATATTATTATACACACACACACACCCTCATACAAAGACATGTGGACACACACACAACCACATGCACTATCACACACAAACACACACACACACACACACAACCACATGCACTATCACACACAAACACACCCACACACACACAACCACATGCACTATCACACACTAGCAGACACACACACACAACCACATGCACTTTCACACACAACCACACACACACAACCACATGCACTATCACACAAAAACACACATTCACTCATTCAAAGGCACGTGGACACACACACACTCATACAAAGACACGTGGACACACACAAACACACACTCATACAAAGACACGTAGACACACACACTCATACAAAGACACGTGGACACACACAAACAGACACTCATACAAAGACACGTGGACACACACACACACACTCATACAAAGACATGTGGACACACAAACACACTCATACAAAGACACGTGGACACACACAAACACACACTCATACAAAGACACGTGGACACACACTCATACAAAGACACGTGGACACACACACTCATACAAAGACACGTGGACACACGGAAGGAGAGAGCTGACCGTCAGAAGTTGAGAATAGAATAGATGTCCTGTGTTGGGTGAGACCTCCTTCAAGAGAACTCTCTCCCTCCATCTCTCTCCCTCCATCTCTCTCCCTCCATCTCTCCCTCCATCTCTCTCCCTCCATCTCTCTCCCTCCATCTTTCTCCCTCCATCTCTCTCCCTCCATCTCTCTCCCTTTCTTTCCTCCATCTCTCTCCCTCCATCCAGTATTTTTAGTATTGAGTAGGTGTAGCTCTCTCCTTATGAATTCTCATGGGTTTGTTCAACGTGTAGGCTGACACTCTGACACACACACACACACACACATTTTGACACACACATACACACACACACACACACACACACACACACACACACACACACTGTGACACACACACACACACATGAGAGTGTAGGCTGATGCTAGTTGCTGAGATGAGAGAAGGAAGTTAATAGTGATATTTAATATACACTCACCTAAAGGATTATTAGGAACACCTGTTCAATTTCTCATTAATGCAATTATCTAATCAACCAATCACATGGCAGTTGCTTCAATGCATTTAGGGGTGTGGTCCTGGTCAAGACAATCTCCTGAACTCCAAACTGAATGTCAGAATGGGAAAGAAAGGTTATTTAAGCAATTTTGAGCGTGGCATGGTTGTTGGTGCCAGACGAGTACTTCACAATCTGCTCAGTTACTGGGATTTCCACGCACAACCATTTCTAGGGTTTACAAAGAATGGTGTGAAAAGGGAAAAACATCCAGTGTGCGGCAGTCCTGTGGGCGAAAATGCCTTGTTGATGCTAGAGGTCAGAGGAGAATGGGCCGACTGATTCAAGCTGATAGAAGAGCAACTTTGACTGAAATAACCACTCGTTACAACCGAGGTATGCAGCAAAGCATTTGTGAAGCCACAACACGCACAACCTTGAGGCGGATGGGCTACAACAGCAGAAGACCCCACTGGGTACCACTCATCTCCACTACAAATAGGAAAAAGAGCCTACAATTTGCACAAGCTCACCAAAATTGGACAGTTGAAAACTGGAAGAATGTTGCCTGGTCTGATGAGTCTCAATTTCTGTTGAGACATTCAGATGGTAGAGAATTTGGCGTAAACAGAATGAGAACATGGATCCATCATGCCTTGTTACCACTGTGCAGGCTGGTGGTGGTGGTGTAATGGTGTGGGGGATGTTTTCTTGGCACACTAAAGGCCCCTTAGTGCCAATTGGGCATCTTTTAAATGCCACAGCCTACCTGAGCATTGTTTCTGACCATGTCCATCCCTTTCTGACCACCATGTACCCATCCTCTGATGGCTACTTCCAGCAGGATAATGCACCATGTCACAAAGCTCGAATCATTTCAAATTGGTTTCTTGAACATTACAATGAGTTCACTGTACTGAAATGGCCACCACAGTCACCAGATCTCAACCCAATAAAGCATCTTTGGGATGTGGTGGAACGGGAGCTTCGTGCCCTGGATGTGCATCCCACAAATCTCCATCAACTGCAAGATGTTGTCCTATCAATATGGGCCAACATTTCTAAAGAATGCTTTCAGCACCTTGTTGAATCAATGCCACGTAGAATTAAGGCAGTTCTGAAGGCGAAAAGAGGTCAAACACAGTATTAGTATGGTGTTCCTAATAATCCTTTAGGTGAGTGTATATATAATAGTAATATCTAACCATCTTACAACCAAAGCAACTGCTGCCTGATCCCCTCACTCTCTCCTCACCTCCCTTGCTTCTCTCCTCACACTCTCCCCTGCCCTCTCCTCAGTCTGTCCTCTCACTATCCTCTCCCTCTCTCTCCCCTGTCCTCTCCTCTGCCCTCTCACTATCCTCTCGTTCTCTCTCCCCTACCCTTTCCTCAGTCTCTCCTCACCTCCCTCTCTTCTTTCCTCACTCTCTACCCTGTCCTCTCCTCAGTCTCTCCTCTCACTATCCTTTCCCTCTCTCTCCTCTGCCCTCTACTTATAGTGCCCTGTTTTCCCTTTCTCTGATTATCCTCCTCTTTCTTCTCCTTTCTAATTGCCTTGAGGTAATTGGAAATTCCTCGTTTCTAATCCTGGAAATTAATTCCATTTATCTCTCATTGTCTGGACTCTACGCCAAACTGACTGACTGACTGTCTGTGTGTGTATGGGTGTTTGTGTATAAACGTGTGTGTGTGTGGCCTCGGGAGTAGATTAGTGCATGTGTGTGTTAGTGTGTGTGTGTTAGTGTTTGTGTGTTGGGGGGGCTGATTAAAGCATATTATTTGCCATAGCTCAATTCTACAAATGAAAATAACACTGCGCACCGTCACACTTAGGTGTGTGTGTTCATGCATGTGTGTGTATGTGTGTGTATATGTGTGTATGTGTGTGTATGTGTGTGTATGTGTGTGTATATGTGTGCATGTGTGTGTATGTGTGTGTATATGTGTGTATGTGTGTGTATGTGTGTGTATGTGTGTGTATATGTGTGTATGTGTGTGTATGTGTGTGTATGTGTGTGTATATGTGCTGTGGTCCATTAGGTGAGAGCATATGGACCATGTCAGAAAGAATTAGGCCACTAAGAACCTCACACACCCACACATACACCACACACACACCACACCCCATCCCAATGAATGGAGGTAGTTGGCTGTGTAAACACTATATGAGCCATGGAGCTCCTCTTATAGCATCCCACAGATAGATCCATCTATACACAACTCTGCATCTGTTAGACTGTCCTGTCCTGGGGGCTCTATGGGGGGGGGGGTGTTTAGGCAAAGGCCTCGCAATAGTGAACCATAGAAATGGTGTAACGGCATGGTGATGTATTGGTGTGGTGGGGTATTGTTGTGGTGATGTGGGGGTGTGGTGATGTATTGGTGTGGTTGTGTGGTGATGTATTGGTGTGGTTGTGTGGTGATATATTGGTGTGGTTATGTGGTGATGTATTGGTGTGGGTGTGTGGTGATGTATTGGTGTGGTTGTGTGGTGATGTATTGGTGTGGTGATGTATTGGTATGGTTGTGTGGTGATGTATTGGTGTGGTTGTGTGGTGATATATTGGTGTGGTTGTGTGGTGATATATTGGTGTGGTTGTGTGGTGATGTATTGGTGTGGTTGTGTGGTGATGTATTGGTGTGGTGATGTATTGGTATGGTTGTGTGGTGATATATTGGTGTGGTTGTGTGGTGATATATTGGTGTGGTTGTGTGGTGATGTATTGGTGTGGTTGTGTGGTGATTTATTGGTATGGTTGTGTGGTGATATATTGGTGTGGTTGTGTGGTGATGTATTGGTATGGTTGTGTGGTGATGTATTGGTGTGGTGATGTATTGGTATGGTTGTGTGGTGATGTATTGGTATGGTTGTGTGGTGATGTATTGGTATGGTTGTGTGGTGATGTATTGGTGTGGTGATGTATTGGTGTGGGTGTGTGGTGATGTATTGGTGTGGTTGTGTGGTGATGTATTGGTATGGTTGTGTGGTGATGTATTGGTGTGGTTGTGTGGTGATGTATTGGTGTGGGTGTGTGGTGATGTATTGGTGTGGTTGTGTGGTGATGTATTGGTGTGGTGATGTATTGGTATGGTTGTGTGGTGATGTATTGGTGTGGTTGTGTGGTGATGTATTGGTGTGGTTGTGTGGTGATGTATTGGTGTGGTTGTGTGGTGATGTATTGGTGTGGGTGTGTGGTGATGTATTGGTGTGGTGATGTAGTGTTGTAGTGTTGTGTTGGTGTTTTATTGTATTTTGTTACATTACATTTCTTATGGAAACAACTGTATTTCCTGTGGATCTAATAAAACATTTTTGAATTACTGGAAATTCTAAAAATGTTTAATTCAGAAAATACATATTGACTTCTTACTGTACAAGTTCTGGAAACTGCAGGTTGTTCTGTCTCCTGGATGTTCTGAGATGATCCAAAACACCTCTATCCTGCTCAGCTCTGTGTTCTACATGTTTCTTTGTCACATGCTTGAACATCGCTCTTAAAAACAACAAAAAATGCTAATACAGATACTGGACATACAAAATAATGCTGTGCAGAGTAATTCTCCTGAAGGGTGTTCTGGTATTATTTGACATTTTTATATATATATTTTTTAACATGTATAAACACTATTTAATTGTGCATGGAGATTATATTGTTGGAGATACCTGGTTACTAGGTTTTGTTGAACTGGTTGGTGATAGCTGGTTGTGTTGAACTGGTTGGTGATGGTTGGTTGTGTTGAACTGGTTGGTGATGGTTGGTTGTGTTGAACTGGTTGGTGATAGCTGGTTGTGTTGAACTGGTTGGTGATAGCTGGTTGTGTTGAACTGGTTGGTGATAGCTGGTTGTGTTGAACTGGTTGGTGATAGCTGGTTGTGTTGAACTGGTTGGTGATAGCTGGTTGTGTTGAACTCGTTGGTTGTGTTGTTAAAGCTCTTCCATGTCTTCACCACATTGTACTGCTGGAAGGTATCAATTTATAGAAAATGACCTCAGTGTGTGAAGAATGTGAGTGTGTGAAAAAGTTTCTATGTTTGAGTTTGAATGTGTGTGTGTAACAGTGAATGTGTGTGTGATAGATTGTATGTGTGTGTGTGTAACAGTGAATGTGTGTGTGATAGATTGTATGTGTGTGTGTGTAACAGTGAATGTGTGTGTGATAGATTGTATGTGTGTGTGTAACAGTGAATGTGTGTGTGATAGATTGTATGTGTGTGTGTGTAACAGTGAATGATTTTGTGATAGATTGTATGTGTGCGTAACAGTTTGTTGGCTCTGTGTCCTCCTGTCCCACTTCTGGACAGAGTGTCATCTCCCGAGGGACCGAAATATAAAAATACAGCTTTTACCAGAACATAGACCTAACACACACACACACACACACATACACACACACACAGACACACACACATAGTGCTTTTGCCAGAACATAGACCTTACACACACACACACACACTTGGTACAATACAGAGCTGCACTCCAAAAAGCACTTTTCATGAGTAGTCAAAAAATGGCACAGAGAGAGAAAGAGAGAGAGAGGCAGTGAGAGAGAACCTGAGAGAAACAAAGAGAGAGAGAGAGCAATAGCAAAAGAGAGACTAAATGTAGGAGTGAGTGAGGGAGCAGACAAACAAACAGACCAATACAAAATGTTTGCTTTACTTATGTACAACCATCCCCATCATCATCATCAGTAGAATTCAGTAACATACAACATCTGTCACATCTCTTACAGTTGAAAAACTAAGTTCTTTATTAGATCACTCTGTTGCAAGATAACGTCTCTGCAATGCAGGAAATTGAAACTGAGTAGTTCATTTGAGGTTTTAAAAAGCTTCTAAAGTTGATTAACTCCACTTGGAAAATGTCACACTAGATTTTCCATTAAGCAATGCTAACAACCCCTACAAAAATTTAGATTAAATATAATCCAGGTAATAATTAAAAATTCCTATTGCTTCAAGATTATTTTCCTAGTGTAGAAAACTGTCTTAAATTACAACCATATGTCTGTAGTTACCATTCATTCATACACAGCTATGAAGATATGATGTCAGAAAGATATAAAGTCAGGAAGATTTGAAGTCAGGTAGATATAAGCACAGGAACATTTGAAGTCAGGAAGATATATGGTCAAGAAGATATAAGGTCAGGAAGATATGAAGTCAAGAAGAAAGAAGGTCAGGAAGTTATGAAGTCAAGAAGATATGATGTCAGGAAGATATGAAGTCAGAAACATTTAAGGCCAGGAAGTTATGAAGTCAAGAAGATATGATGTCAGGAAGATATGAAGTCAGGAAGATTTAAGGTGAGGAAGATATGAAGTCAGGAAGATATGAAGTAAGGAAGATATGAAGTCAGGACAATACAAATACAGAAAGACATGAAATCAGTATGATATGAAGTCAGGAAGATACAAAGTCATGAAGATATTCAGACGATATGAAGTCAGGAAAATATAAGGTCAGGAAGATAAATATCAGGAACTTGGTCAACAGTCTTGCTCCACATAGAAAATACAGAGTGCCTTTTAGAAATTACCTAATGGCCCAACTATCAGATGTTTAGAATCCAGAAGTATTGGTTGGCGCTCACAAAGTATTGGTTGGCTGTCACAAAGTATCGGTCAGGTGTCACAAAGTATCAGTTGGGTGTCACAAAGTATCGGTTGGCTGTCACAAAGTATCAGTTGGGTGTCACAAAGTATTGGTTGGGTGTCACAAAGTATCAGTTGGGTGTCACAAAGAATTGGTTGGGTGTCACAGAGTATCGGTTGGATGTCAAAAAGTATCGGTCGGGTGTCAAGAAGTATCGGTTGGGTGTAACGACCATTGAAAATTAGACATTGGCTCACGTCGCGCTTTTATTTTCACACAGCATTGTGCCATTTTGTTTAAACTATTGGTACTGAGTAGAGGGAGAAGGCTGTAGTTTGGAACAAAAGTGGGTCGTTGCCAGGACACAGGTGTGTTGTTGTTGTCATAGTGATGTAAAAGAACTATCACGGTTGTCATGCAGTAGAAATCATCTGTGTAAAGAAAAGTAATAATGGTGACACACAACACATTTTAGGAATCTCTGTCTCCTAGCCCTAAACATAACCTTATCCCCTAACCTCTAGCCCTAAACATAACCTTTCTCCTAACCTCTAGCCCTAAACATAACCTTATCCCCTAACCTCTAGCCCTAAACATAACCTTATCCCCTAACCTCTAGCCCTAAACATAACCTTATCCCCTAACCTCTAGCCCTAAACATAACCTTATCCCCTAACCTCTAGCCCTAAACATAACCTTATCCCCTACCCTCTAACACTAAACATAACCTTATCCCCTAACCTCTAGCCCTAAACATAACCTTATCCCCTAACCTCTAGCCCTAAACATAACCTTATCCCCTAACCTCTAGCCCTAAACATAACCTTATCCCCTACCCTCTAACACTAAACATAACCTTATCCCCTAACCTCTAGCCCTAAACATAACCTTATCCCCTACCCTCTAACACTAAACATAACCTTATCCCCTAACCTCTAGCCCTAAACTAATCCTTATCTCCCAACTGCTAACCCTAACCATAACCTTGGCTCCTAACCCTAAACCAAAAAACTACTTCAAGCCTAAATCCTAATCCTTAAATCTAACTTGAATTCTTACCCAAGCCCAGACTGTAATTCAAACCTAACCCCATAACCCCAGATTGTAATTCAAACCTAACCCAAAACCCCAGAGTGTAATCTAAATCTAACCCCAGAACCCCATATTGTAATTCAAACCTAACCCAAAACCCCAGAGTGAAATCTAAATCTAACCCCAGAACCCCAGAATGTAATTCAAACCCCAGAACCCCAGAATGTAATTCAAACCCCAGAACCCCAGATTGTAATTCAAACCCCAGAAGCCCAGATTGTAATTCAAACCCCAGAAGCCCAGATTGTAATTCAAACCTAACCCCAGAACCCCATATTGTAATTCAAAACCCAGAACCCAGTAGCTGACATTTTCCTCTTTGGACAGGCATTATTTGCCCAGAATGTCAAATGTTTCTTGTTTTACTGTTGTGCAGATTTTCAGGCCCCACTCCAATAGTAAAATGTGAACACAACACACACAAGTACACAATCACACCTTGAGTCCTGACAAGGTGTGTGTGTGTGTGTGTGTCCAGCTGTGATGTTTAACAAACCGTATCATATCAGGAATGAAACCTGAAACAAGATGAATGTTCTTTCACCTCCACCGTCTGGTGTCCTGCTGCACATACACACACACATACACACACACACACACACACACACACACACCATTCACACACACACACACACACACACACCATTCAAACCCACTCACCATTCACACACAAACACCATTCACACACACACACACACATACACACACTCACCATTCACACACACACACACACACACACACCATTAAAACCCACACACCATTCACACACACACACACACACCATTCAAACCCACACACCATTCACACACACAAACACCATTCACACACACACACACATACACACACACACTCACCATTCACACACACACACACACACCATTAAAACCCACACTCCATTCACACACACACACACACACACACACACACACACCATTAAAACCCACACACCATTCACACACACAAACACCATTCACACACACACATCATTCACACACACACAACATTCAAACACACAAACACCATTCACACACACACACCATTCACACACACACACATCATTCACACACACACATCATTCACACACACACACATCATTCACACACACACATCATTCACACACACACACACACACACACCATTCAAACACACACACACCATTCAAACCCACACACCATTCAAACCCACACACCATTCACACACACACACACACACACACACACACACACACACACACACACACACACACACACACACACACACACACACACACCATTCACATACACACACACACCATTCACACACATACATCATTCACACACACACACACACACACACACACACACACACACCATTCACACACACAACATTCACAAACACACAACATTCACACACACACACACACACACACATCATTCACACACACACCATTCACACACACACACATCATTCACACAAACACATCATTCCCACACACACATCATTCACACACACACACACACACACACACACACACACACACACACACACACCTACACACACTGACCCCATTCCCTGTTCCCAACACCATAACCACTACTCCATACACCCTAACCCCATCTCTATGTTCCCTAACTCCTAGTCCCTACACTATAACCCATATTCCCTAGTCCCTAACCCCTAGGCCCTAACCCCTAGTCCCTAACCCCTAGTCCCTAACCCCTAGGCCCTAACCCCTAGGCCCTAACTCCTAGTCCCTAACCCCTAGGCCCTAACCCCTAGTCCCTAACCCCTAGGCCCTAACCCCTAGTCCCTAACCCCTAGTTCCTAACACCTAGTCCCGAACCCCTAGGCCCTAATCCCTAGTCCCTAACCCCTAGGCCCTAACCCCTAGGCCCTAACCCCTAGGCCCTAACTCCTAGTCCCTAACCCCTAGGCCCTAACTCCTAGGCCCTAACCCCTAGGCCCTAACTCCTAGTCCCTAACCCCTAGGCCCTAACTCCTAGGCCCTAACCCCTAGGCCTTAGCCTCTAGGTTTAAAGACACATTAATAAGTTGAACTGCCATGGGGTCACATAATCATCTTAGTGAAAATAGTAAAAATATCACATTATTTATTGTAACTTTGTCGACTTATTTACAGTGTAATTGTTTGTGATTAACCAATCAGCTGACTAACTGATTTATCAATCAATCAATTAATGAGTTAAAGGATGCAGAAACAGCAGAACATGCCTTTCAGAAGCAGAAGAATTAAACCACATTTCAAAAATCTATAAGAATTACCATTAATGATAAAATCAAACAAATTAACCAGTAAATAAATCAAACATTTAAAAACCATGATAATGGATTAATTTCTCTGTACAGAAATATTATATAATATTGCAACCTGATATTGTGCATAATAGCATCATCATCATCATCATCACATCAATTCTGTTGAAAAAAGACAATAAGGGCATTTCACCACTATTAAAAAGGTGCAGTTTGGGATTTAAACAGTGTTTTACTCTCTGAAGAAAACGCTTTGTGTGTGTGTGGGTGTGTGTGTGTCAGGGCTAATAGCTGTTATAAAGTGGAAAAGACAGTGTCACTCCTCTACTGTTTAAACATCTATTCAGTTACTCAGTTAAAGAACACACTGCCCTGCCAACAGGCTGTGTGTGTGTTTGTGCATGTAACAGTTGAGTTCTATAAAAGTATTTTTGGTCATGTGACAGGGGCACAGTATCAGAGTGAACAACTATCTAATAGCTTCAGTCTTAATACGAACTGTATATGTGAATATGTGTTTTACTCCGTGTAAGAGTGTTAGGAAGCATGCAGGGTAAGGGGGTGCTAACGCCACAGAGCTAGAATGATTAGAACACACTACATGACATCACCATTCTAGAATGAATAGAACAGAATAAATGAAATCCTCATTCCATATTCGGTCTGAGCTGGGGGAGGAAGAGACCAACTGATGGCCGTATTTGGTTTATATCTTCATGTGGAATGTTGCATTGACATCACAGTTCTGTCTCCTTGGTGATGCCATTGTCTGTTCTGCTGTGTTCTGTTCATTCTAGCTCACAGGTCGCTAGGAGGAGACGAACCCTGATTGGATAGCTAGTCTCAGGTCAGTACTATGGCTAGCTGACGGCTGACAGACCAGACACATCTGTTGTAGTGCAACATGTTACAGTGTAGAGAGGCCCAGTCAGGGCGGTCCCAGAGGAGGGGTCAGAGGGCAGAGGTCACAACACTCCAAGTATCCAGGCAACATTCCTAACCAGAACCAGTAAGCATGCAGTCCAATCAGTCCATCTCCTCCTGTTCAACTGTGGAGTCCATGATGCCCCTCCTCTCCTCCTCTCCTCTCTGTATTTAGTATCAGTGGTTATTAGTCCTCATACAGTCAGAACTGTTCTGTTCGATGTGCATATGTCTGTGTGTGTGTGTGGGTGTGTAGTTAGAGCTTGTCCCTCGCCCATAAAGCAGCACACACACTCTCTCTTTTCTGTGTGTGTGTGTGTCTCAGACGTCGGACTCGATGCTGGGCATGCGTCGGTAGAGGCGTGGCCTGTTGCCACCAGCGCTAGCGGCCCTGGGAGCTGTCACATAGCTGATTGGCTGATGGGCCACTATGGGCGGAGCCATCACATATGACACGGCGGTCTCCGGGGCAGCCATGGGGTAGAAGAACTCCTGGTGGTTGCTGTGGTGATTCCCAGGGTGGTTTCCAAGCGTCATCGCCAGGGGCGCCAGCTGCTTGTAGATGTCGGTGGCAGAGCGGCCGTGTGCCATGCGTTGTGCAGCGGCCAGGCTGGTCTCCCCCCTCCGCTGCCCGGTGCCGCCCTGCAGGAAGGGGTTGTGGGAGGGCCTGTCAGGGTAGAGCGACTTGGAGCGGCGGGGGAGGGGCATGGGGAGGGGCGTGTCCAGGGAGTGGTTGAGTGGCGAGGAGGGGCCCTTGGCAGACCGCATGGTGAGCACGTTGGCATAAGGGCTGTCCTGCAGGAGCCCGGCCGGGTTTCTTATGCTGTCCCGGTCCGGCAGGCTGAGCCCTCTGAACTGCTCTGCGTCTCGGTTCCCCCGCGGCCCCCCTCCTTGCTGCTGTTTTTCTGGGACGTTCTCGTACGAGTGCTGCCGGCTAAGCTGAAGGCGCTGGGCGGAGAGGTGAGACCCTGGGGGAGAGGCTCCGACCGGGGGGAGGTAGTGACTCACTAGCCCGTCTCCCTCGCCCACCAGACCCAGCTCGCTCTGAGGCAGGTAGTGGGTGAACATGTCCCCGCCAGCGTGGGGGTGTGTGTGGGGGGAGTGCGTGTGTGGGGAGTGTGTGTGTGGGGAGTGTGTGCGCGGGGAGTGTGTGTGTGTCTGTGAGTAGGCTTGGTGCTGTAGCTGGTCTTCGCTGATGTCATACAGATTTCCCAGGTGGACGCAGGCATCGCAGCGGTTCTGAGGAGAGCGAACCGTGTACAGGCCAGAGTAGCCCGATAACTTCCCCAAACAGGACCGGCAGTGGGTCTGCCTCTGTACCCCAGGGACCTCGTAGGAACCACCTAGAGAGAGACGGACAGAGAGAGAAAGAGGGAGAGAGGAAGAGAGAAACAGATGGAGAGAGACAGAGAGAGTGGGAGAGGGAGCAAAGGAGAGAGGGGAGACAGACAGGGAGAGGGAGCGAAGGAGAGAAAGGAGGCAGACAGAGAGAGGGAGAGAGACGTGAAGGAGACAGACAGAGATAGGAGGAGATTACATCATACACTCATGACTGTTGAGACTATAAAACACAGTGTAGGAGTTTTAACACACGTTTTTATTAAACAGTTACTTTCCTGCTGCTGTTATTACAGCCTGGATCTAGAAATCCCCTGCTGTGCTGCAAGCCACTTTATTTAATTAATTAATTAGGTTGAGTTCATGTTTAATTTCACCTACGTCTGCTAGCAATTATAGCCCCTAGGATTTGAAAAAACAGTTTATTGTATTTATTTTAATTTAATTGATTAAATAAATGAAGCAGGGACTCTCTCTGTATTCCAAGACGTGGTCATTATCAGAGAGGCACTCACAATACAACACCATGTTCATCCCAAGAACACAAGTGTAAAAAAATAACTGTGCTGACATTTTCACAATATCAGGTTGAATTAGCACTCTGAAACGTACACTCGTGACCTTTCTGTGAAAAAATTATAATCCTGGAATTCATTTTGTGACATCAAAGTAAATTAGACAGATGACTGGTCATCCGGGTGAAGGGTGGGCTCGAGACCATCCTATCAACCAATCGGGGTTGTTCCAGGAAGTCTTCTAACACCCGCATGATAAAACCGAGCATGTCAGTTGCCAAAAGTGGTTCCGGGAAATCTATCTTTAAAAATTTTTTGTGGCTTTTATTAAATTAACACAGTCATTTATTAGACATACAGTCAGGATTAAAATAAAAAGACAGACTGAAAGGAGGCCCTATTCATACAGTTTAAGCTCTATTTAACAAAGGACATCATAGAGCATGTGGTTGAGTTGGAGGGTTGCGGGTGTGTCTGAAATATTTTTGTTATTTTCGTATGGCTGGATTTTGATTAATAAATACGTTGTAGGTGTGTCGAGGCTTGTGATTGTTGTGTATTTATTGCTTTTTTGTATGCATTCCCTTGGAATCATTCAAACTGACATAGGAGCTTTGCAATCGTGTTATGGCAAAGCACTAACATCTTAAACATTTTCAATAAGCAAGACAAACAGAGAGAATTATTCCAGTCATTCCCAGGGTGGGCCAGTTGTCTGCTGTCTCTAATCCCACACTACCACAGCATGGGTTCTAATACCACACTACCGCATCATGGGTTCTAATCCCCCACTACCGCATCATGGGTTCTAATCCCCCACTACCGCAGCCTGGTTCTAATCCCACACTACTTCAGCATTGGATTGAATCTAACACTACTACAACATGGGTTGTAATCTCACACTACTGCAGTATGGGATTGACTCCAACAGTACTGTGGCATGGGTTCTAATCCAACACTACTACAGCATGGGTTCTAATCCAACACAACTGCAGCATGGGTTCTAATCCCACACTACTACAGCATGGGTTCTAATCCAACACAACTGCAGCATGGGTTCTAATCCCATACTACTGCAGCATGGGTTCTGATCCAACACTACTTCAGCATTGGATTGAATCCAACACTACTACAACATGGATTGTAATCTCACACTACTGCAGTATGGGTACTAATACCACATTACTGCAGCATGGGTTCTAATCCCACACAACTGCAGCATGGGTTGTAATCCAACATTACTGCAGCATGGGTTCTAATCCAACACAACTGCAGCATGGGTTCTAATCCAACATTACTGCAGCATGGGTTCTAATCCAAAACAACTGCAGCATGGGTTCTAATCCAAAACAACTGCAGCATGGGTTCTAATCCAACATTACTGCAGCATGGGTTCTAATCCAACACAACTGCAGCATGGGTTCTAATCCAACATTACTGCAGCATGGTTTCTAATCCAACACAACTGCAGCATGGGTTCTAATCCAACATTACTGCAGCATGGGTTCTAATCCAACACAACTGCAGCATGGGTTCTAATCCAACATTACTGCAGCATGGGTTCTAATCCAAAACAACTGCAGCATGGGTTCTAATCCAAAACAACTGCAGCATGGGTTCTAATCCAACATTACTGCAGCATGGGTTCTAATCCAACACAACTGCAGCATGGGTTCTAATCCAACATTACTGCAGCATGGTTTCTAATCCAACACAACTGCAGCATGGGTTCTAATCCAACATTACTGCAGCATGGGTTCTAATCCAACACAACTGCAGCATGGGTTCTTATCCAACATTACTGCAGCATGGGTTCTAATCCAACACAACTGCAGCATGGGTTCTAATCCAACATTACTGCAGCATGAGTTCTAATCCAACACAACTGCAGCATGGGTTCTAATCCAACACAACTGCAGCATGGGTTCTAATCCCACCCTACTGCAGCATGGGTTCTAATCCAACATTACTGCAGCATGGGTCCTCTGTCTTTTATCACTACCTCTATCCATAAAGCATAAGAATACCTCAAAAACGAATTCCAAGATTTCAAGATTGCTCTTTAGTTTTTTGAGGAGGCTGAAGAAAGCCTGTCTGTCCTTGTGATTTTTTACTTCTGCACAATCGAGAGCATTCTGAATAATTGTGCCACAGAGTGCTTTAGCGGTTGCTCTGTAGCCAACTGGAAGTCCCTGCAACAGGTGGTGAAAACCGCCCAGCACATCACTGGTGCCCAGCACATCACTGGTGCCCAGCACATCACTGGTGCCCAGCACATCACTGGTGCCCAGCACATCACTGGTGCCCAGCACATCACTGGTGCCCAGCACATCACTGGTGCCCAGCACATCACTGGTGCCCAGCACATCACTGGTGCCCAGCACATCACTGGTGCCCAGCACATCACTGGTGCCCAGCACATCACTGGTGCCCAGCACATCACTGGTGCCCAGCACATCACTGGTGCCCAGCACATCACTGGTGCCCAGCACATCACTGGAGCCCAGCTTCCTGCCATCGCAGACCTCCAGCGGAAGCGGTCCCTGCACAGGGCGCACAGGATCACCACGGACCCTCCAGTTTGTCACGTCCAGGCCATAAACTGTTTGTCCTCCTACCATCAGGCAGGCGGTACAGCTCTCTTCAATCTCACACCAGCAGGCTCAGGAACAGTTTCTTTCCATCTGCTGTAACCCTGCTGAACTCTGTGACTCAGAGAACTCTGTGAACCATCACTAACCACACCCCCCTGCCTCACAGGGACCTTGTTGCACTACTCCCTTGTACTACTCTGACACTGCCTTGCAAAGCCTGATAATGGATGTTTTCAGTGGTTACAGGTACGTGTCTACCTCGGGAACCTCACTGCTGCTATCCCTGCATTTCTGTTGCACATGCACCTCGTACATTCAATTTGCCTCTTTACACATTTAGTACTGCCATCATGCATGCATTTTTACAGTTGTTATATAAACATGTCTACCTCAGTGACCTCATTACTGCCATCTCTGTGTCCCGGTTGCACATGCTACATTACTCCTTCAATTTGCCTTGTTTGCACATCTAAAATGCCATTTGTACCTGTACAACTATAATCTCACTTGTAAAATACACTATACATATTACTTGTACATTTTCTGCCATCCTCTATTTGTCTTAATTGCACATTTAGTATTGCCATTTGTACTGCATTTGCCTTCATTGCACATCTATACATTCCACTTGTAATATACGTAATACTTGTAAATACTTGTACATTTTCTGCCCTCTTCTATTTGCACTTCTGGTTAGATGTTAACTGCATTTCATTGTACTGTACTTGTACTGTTCAATGACAATAAAGTTGAATCTACTCTAGTCTAGTATATTGCAATACTTTGAAATATTTGGCAAATGTTTTGCATCGGAAAGGCACGCTAACATTATAGCTGACTGTTTTTTACTACTAGGAACCGATCTACTGGTGACTTTGGTAAAGTTAGTATGAATGAAGCCATAATGCGTCAATCTTATCCTCACTAGGAGCGATAAACTTATCACAGAGTTCCATAGAGACATTAACCAATCACAGAGTTTCACAGAGATAAACCAATCACAGAGTTCCACAGAGATAATGCAAATCCGGTTAAACTGTTTATGTTCCTGGATGGGGAACATGGCTCGTAGACAGTAATTACTGAGGTGATGTGGTTTCCATGGCTCGTAGACAGTAATTACTGAGGTGATGTGGTTTCCACGGCTCGTAGACAGTAATTACTGAGGTGATGTGGTTTCCACGGCTCGTAGACAGTAATTACTGAGGTGATGTGGTTTCCATGGCTCGTAGACAGTAATTACTGAGGTGATGTGGTTTCCATGGCTCGTAGACAGTAATTACTGAGGTGATGTGGTTTCCATGGCTCGTAGACAGTAATTACTGAGGTGATGTGGTTTCCATGGCTCGTAGACAGTAATTACTGAGGTGATGTGGTTTCCATGGCTCGTAGACAGTAATTACTGAGGTGATGTGGTTTCCATGGCTCGTAGACAGTAATTACTGAGGTGATGTGGTTTCCATGGCTCGTAGACAGTAATTACTGAGGTGATGTGGTTTCCATGGCTCGTAGACAGTAATTACTGAGGTGATGTGGTTTCCATGGCTCGTAGACAGTAATTACTGAGGTGATGTGGTTTCCACGGCTCGTAGACAGTAATTACTGAGGTGATGTGGTTTCCATGGCTCGTAGACAGTAATTACTGAGGTGATGTGGTTTCCATGGCTCGTAGACAGTAATTACTGAGGTGATGTGGTTTCCATGGCTCGTAGACAGTAATTACTGAGGTGATGTGGTTTCCACGGCTCGTAGACAGTAATTACTGAGGTGATGTGGTTTCCATGGCTCGTAGACAGTAATTACTGAGGTGATGTGGTTTCCATGGCTCGTAGACAGTAATTACTGAGGTGATGTGGTTTCCATGGCTCGTAGACAGTAATTACTGAGGTGATGTGGTTTCCATGGCTCGTAGACAGTAATTACTGAGGTGATGTGGTTTCCATGGCTCGTAGACAGTAATTACTGAGGTGATGTGGTTTCCATGGCTCGTAGACAGTAATTACTGAGGTGATGTGGTTTCCATGGCTCGTAGACAGTAATTACTGAGGTGATGTGGTTTCCATGGCTCGTAGACAGTAATTACTGAGGTGATGTGGTTTCCATGGCTCGTAGACAGTAATTACTGAGGTGATGTGGTTTCCATGGCTCGTAGACAGTAATTACTGAGGTGATGTGGTTTCCATGGCTCGTAGACAGTAATTACTGAGGTGATGTGGTTTCCATGGCTCGTAGACAGTAATTACTGAGGTGATGTGGTTTCCATGGCTCGTAGACAGTAATTATTGCAGTTAAGTGGTTTCCATGGCTCGTAGAGCATTTTGGATCCGTCTCCCACATCACCATGGAGAAATGTTGTCCCACTCCTCTATGCAGAGCTGATTTCAGTGACATTTATGGGTCACTGCTTTTTATGAACTGCTTGTTTCAGGACAATGCCATTCCAGAAGTTTACATTTCATGTTCTTCAAACATTCTGATGTAGACTTTATTGTGTTTCGGGTCATTGTCTTGCTGCATGACTCAGCTGCGATTTAGATTTAGCTCACGGACGGATGGCCTGATGTTCTCCTGTAGAATGCTCTGATACGAAGCAGAATTCATGGTTCCTTCAATGATGGCATGTTGACCAGATCCTGACGTAGTGAAGCAAACTGAAACCATGACATCATGCCTGACTGCTGGCATGAGGTTATTAATCGTGAATACAGTGTTTTGTTATCACTAGACCATAACAGGGCCCATGTTCTACAAACAGTTCCCATTTTGACTAATCTGTCCATAGCACATCGAGTTTCAGAACTCAAACATCATCCAGGTGCTTTTTGGAAGAATAGAGACGATCATTCGTGTTCATCTTATTGAGCAATTGTTTCAGCCTTGTTATTCTGCCATGAATCCCATTTTAGCCCAGTGTCTTTCTGATGGTGAATTCATGAACACTGACATTTGCTGAGGCGAGAGAGGACTGCAGATCTCTGTATGTTTGGATGGCCACGGATAGGGACTTTAACAGGATGGACAGGGATAGGGACTTTAACAGGATGGCCACGGATAGGGACTTTAACAGGATGGACAGGGATAGGGACTTTAACAGGATGGACAGGGATAGGGACTTTAACAGGATGGACAGGGATAGGGACTTTAACAGGATGGACAGGGATAGGGACTTTAACAGGATGGACAGGGATAGGGACTTTAACAGGATGGACAGGGATAGGGACTTTAACAGGATGGACAGGGATAGGGACTTTAACAGGATGGCCACGGATAGGGACTTTAACAGGATGGCTGTGGATAGGGACTTTAACAGGATGGCTGTGGATAGGGACTTTAACAGGATGGCCACGGATAGGGACTTTAACAGGATGGCCACGGATAGGGACTTTGGGATATCTCAAATTTTTTATTTGGACGAAAGGTAACACGTTTTTGTTTTGTAAAATTCATTCACAATTCACTCTGCTTAGTGTTTTTTAGTTCCCATCGCCTGATCTATGTTTTGACAACATGATGTCCCTTAGTTCATTGTTGTTGCTGTTCTCTACCCAACAGAGTACCAGGAGAACCAGGTGAACCAGGAGAAATGGCTACATGTACACTGAAATCAGTACATCACTAGTCAACACAGGTGGGTGCAACTAACCTGGTTTGCAAAAGTAAAGCTGACTGGTTACATCTAAACAAATTTAGAAGTGCTTTTATATGGGCTAGTGGAGACTTAACCTAGTCAGAACATTATTTCACAATTCTAAAACAATTCCCATTAAAAGTATGGTGTGTGGATAAGTGGGGAAATAAATCCTAGGTTAAATCCATGAAACTCCAAAGCACTCACATGAGAAAATGTGAAAGAAGTTCAAAGGGACGCTGGATTGGCACTGGCCATGTTTAATTCAGCAGTGAGGCAACGTAACCAGTGGCAGAGGGCCAGATGGAGCAGAGCAGGAGCACGCAGGCATGACAGGACCAGGGAACTGGGGGGTGGCTAACACATCCCATGTTCAACATAAGGGGGGGTGGCTAACACATCCCATGTTCAACATAAGGGGGGGTGGCTAACACATCCCATGTTCAACATAAGGGGGGGTGGCTAACACATCCCATGTTCAACATAAGGGGGGGTGGCTAACACATCCCATGTTCAACATAAGGGGGGGTGGCTAACACATCCCATGTTCAACATAAGGGGGGGTGGCTAACACATCCCATGTTCAACATAAGGGGGGGTGGCTAACACATCCCATGTTCAACATAAGGGGGGGTGGCTAACACATCCCATGTTCAACATAAGGGGGGGTGGCTAACACATCCCATGTTCAACATAAGGGGGGGTGGCTAACACATCCCATGTTCAACATAAGGGGGGGTGGCTAACACATCCCATGTTCAACATAAGGGGGGGTGGCTAACACATCCCATGTTCAACATAAGGGGGGGTGGCTAACACATCCCATGTTCAACATAAGGGGGGGTGGCTAACACATCCCATGTTCAACATAAGGGGGGGTGGCTAACACATCCCATGTTCAACATAAGGGGGGGTGGCTAACACATCCCATGTTCAACATAAGGGGGGGTGGCTAACACATCCCATGTTCAACATAAGGGGGGGTGGCTAACACATCCCATGTTCAACATAAGGGGGGGTGGCTAACACATCCCATGTTCAACATAAGGGGGGGTGGCTAACACATCCCATGTTCAACATAAGGGGGGGTGGCTAACACATCCCATGTTCAACATAAGGGGGGGTGGCTAACACATCCCATGTTCAACATAAGGGGGGGTGGCTAACATATCCCATGTTCAACATAAGGGGGGGTGGCTAACACATCCCATGTTCAACATAAGGGGGGGTGGCAAACATATCCCATGTTCAACATAAGGGGGGGTGGCAAACACATCCCATGTTCAACATAAGGGGGGGTGGCAAACATATCCCATGTTCAACATAAGGGGGGGTGGCTAACACATCCCATGTTCAACATAAGGGGGGGTGGCAAACACATCCCATGTTCAACATAAGGGGGGGTGGCTAACATCCCATGTTCAACATAAGGGGGTGTGGCAAACATGGGGGGGGGTGAATTTGCATGACAATTCATTTCAGTCATGACTGTTCTTTTTTATTGTCTTTATGCTGCTGTACTGCAGTCACAGAAAGCATTTACATGTATCTATTGCTGTACTGCAGTCTCAGAAAGTATGGATTTCAATACATATATTTGATACAAATATCAAATCTAACTGAACAGTTTAAATGTAATTTTTAGTGCAGTGCAAGTTTACTGAGAGATTACGCAAATCCTGTCCAACGATTTGAAGTTTCTATTGGCTTGCTCTGGAAGTGTGTTGTCATGGCAATTCCATCGATCAGAATTCTTGAGGAAGTAGGTACAGAGACAAAATTCTCTTGGCATAATTACAAGAACTTCAAGCAAGTTAGAACAAAAGAATGCAGAAGACAATGATAGGAATAAAAATTTTAAAGGGCAGGTAAACCTGATTTGCAACCTGATGTCCTCTTAAAAATCGGTCAATTCAGTGCTTTGGGAGGTACAATGAATACCACAAAAACTTTACCATAAATGTGCATTGCTATTTTGATAAATGTTGCTCCAAGCCTTTCCCTCCATTTAATTTTCTGGGATTTTTTGGCCGGATCAAACATGTAACAATCCATGTAGATTAGTTTTGTTCACCACTTAAAATGGTCAGCTCATAGAATTATCCTCCCTATGCAAACAATCTCCTTGAGAATCATGACAAAAATTCAGTTGCCAGGTATCTTCCCGACAGAGTAGGTTTTCCATATAAATTTAAAGTTGGTTCTACTACCAGCAACACAAGCAGCCAATGTTAGATTGCATTAGCTACAAATGTAGCTACCTATACAGTCATTCGCTACATTGGCTAGATAAGAAAAAGATTGCCAGTACAGCTCTGATCTGGGACAGACACTACTTAACGCTGAGCCAAGTTTTGCATTGAACATGGAATCACTTCAGTTGGAAACGTCTGTGCTGTGTTTTTTGACAGTGGCCACACTGATTGTTTGCATGTGAAATCAAAGTTTTATGTATTTAAATGGACTGTCTGAACAGGCAATAAAGCTAACAAAGAATCTGTATTTTCCTGTAGTGCAATCTGAAAGAGATCTAACTGTAGTGTCTCAAACTCTTACCTAATCTCAACCCTCATCCTTTTTAGCATGTTCGACCTAGTGCTAGCATTAAGAGTTTGAAAATAGCAGAGTGCTAGCATTAAGAGTTTGAAAATAGCAGAGTGCTAGCATTAAGAGTTTGAAAATAGCAGAGTGCTAGCATTAAGAGTTTGAAAATAGCAGAGTGCTCGAGTTAACAGGTAGAAAATAGCAGAGTGCTCTAGTTAACAGGTAGAAAATAGCAGAGTGCTCTAGTTAACAGGTAGAAAATAGCAGAGTGCTCGAGTTAACACGTAGAAAATTGCAGAGTGCTCGAGTTAACAGGTTGAAAATAGCAGAGTGCTCTAGTTAACAGGTTGAAAATAGTTATTTCCAAAAAAAGCCACCCTGGAAGTGTAGCGGTCTGTTGCATAATATCTGTAGCCCCAAGCTGACCACCATAATCTAGGTTCGAGTCTTGACTGGGCATCTAGCTGAAGGGTGGCTGTAATGGTGTGAGGCATTGTCATGAAGGACTATCTGGTTGCTTGTACAGTGGTAGACCATTCAGGTGGCCAGGTCGTCTGCAAAGCAAACTGAGGTCAGATCAGTTGAGTAGGAGTGCTCTGACTTGTACTGACTAATGTGACTTCCTAGTTGGACAAGCAGTGTAGTAAATAGCTGAATGGTCTGGAGGAGGAGGGCTTGCTATGATCTTCAAATCTCCAAAATCCCTAGGAGTCCTTACAATCAGATAGGGCCATATATAGAGTGGAACATTACAAACTTGATTGAAATTACATTTACAAACTGCACAAGCAAAACATAAATTTTTTTGTCCTAACCAACAATTTGTTCTAAACACTCAGATGTTTCGGTAAAAAAGAAATCAACAGAGAATCGACATTTCAAATATCGAGGGACATAACAGACACCTAGCACTCTCCTTCTCAACATTACTTAAATGCAAATGTTCTCCTCAAATAATTGACAAAAAAAATAATAATAATGAAAATAACTGAAGCAGCACTGTGTTTTTGAATTTGGATATTACCCCTTCGGCATGTTGGCACAGTCGATGCTACTCAGGGTTAAGGCCGAGAAGGTTGAATTTGGATATTGATATTACCCCTTCAGCATGTTGGCACAGTCGATGCTACTCAGGGTTAAGGCAGAGAAGGTTGACTGTTTGCAGATCACTATGGACAAGGTTCGTCTCCTGCCTGTCTCCTTACTCTCCAATCAGAGCCAGCTGCAGAATCTGATTTTAAAAATGTTTACTCAGTAAATTCACAATTATCTAGAATATATGCAACACATTCTCAGGTTTCTGTGCCCCACAACCAATAAGCAACTCATAACTGCATACCAATTACCTCATTCCTGCACTTCAGCATCATGTTTTGCATTTTCAGCATCTCAATCAATGAGTATATGTTAGCCTCGACAAACAAAAAATAAATCATGAGCTTCAGTCTAACTTTGTTTTATCCCCGGCCCAGAATTGTCCCGAAGTGCAATTTCAGCTGTCCCAAACGGAAGATGAGTGGTCCCGATTTATAATACTACACAGCCAGGCATTTTTCATAATTGCCGTGTAATATAGGATAACTAACAAAAATGTCTAAAGGGTTGAAGCTGTTGATATAGTTTAGATCAAATGGAAGGATCAGAGGACCCCTGGGTTTGAAACCTTTATAAGTCAACATTTTGAAACCATCTATCTGTAAAGTAATTTGTTTAAAACCTGTATGATTTCATCAGTTTTTATCAGCTCATTTACCCCAGTCAAAATGTGCTCATAGACATTACTGGATCATTTGAAAAATCTCTTATGCCACTAACCAGCATGATTTCCTGTCATGTTCTGTTGGTTTAAACTTCCAGTGTAAACAGAGGCATATTCTCAATCATATGACCATGGTATTTGCTGCATCTTTAGATCAACCTCTTTGTAATTTTAGAAATATTTAGAATGACATATTTCTAAATATTTTCATTTCTGTCACATGAAATGCTCCCATGTGCTCTTCATTTCTTCAACAGTTGTGTTTTGCACATGCAGCATTTTTCGGGAAAGAAGTATTAAACGTATGCACTCAATAGCGTCTGCTAACATACAAAAATGTAAAATGACTACAGTAATACTACATAAATACTAAAATAATACTACAGTAATACCATAGTTATACTACAGTTATACCACAGTTATACTACAGTAATACTACAATAATACTACATAAATACGACAGTAGTACTACGGTAATACTACAGTAATACGTACTGTTCTTATCCTTGCTGGAGGATACAGCTCCGCTGCTGGTGTGTTTGTAGGTGCTGTATTTCTTATCCTTCAGAGAGTGCAGGTCAGCCTCAGCAGACTGGCTGTGGTGAAGCAGACTGGCGCTCAGTTGCAGTATGGGTGTGTCCATGGAATGTGTGTGTGAGTGCTCCGAGTGAGAGTGTGTGAGGTCTGAGTGTGTGTGTGTGTGGGTGAGGTCGGGGAGGTCCTGGAGGCCATCTCTCTGGTAATGAGAGGCAGACTGCAGACTGGCCTGGTCTGAGTCGATACTGTAGATCTTCTCGTGACTCCTCCCACTGCCGCCCCCCCCCCTCGCTGTGCTTTCCCCCTCCTCCCCCCACCCCTCCCACCAAGCGTTTCTTCAGCCCGTCTTTTGGGGGTTTGAAACCCCCTGGTCCCCCCAACCCCATCCTGGCCCCTCCTGGGTCTGTCTCCTTATGGGAGGGAGGCCGGCTGGAACACTCAGAGAGGTCAGAATGGGGCGGGTCTTCTGGGAGATAACGCTGGCTCTTCATTGGTGCAGGGCCAGGAGGTGGGCCAGAAGGGACAGGGCCACCAGCATGAACAGGAGATGGGATAGGTGCTTGTTTTAGTGTCTCTACACTCTTCTTCCATAGGGCGCGGGGTTTGGAGGCGGGGCCAGCCAAGCCAGGGAGGCGGGGCTTGCCATTGTCAGCCGTAACGCTGACCTCCACTTTGTTGGGGTTGGCATCGTTAAGGCTGAGGGGGTGGTGCTTGGGTTGCCCGGGGAAAGGGCCGGCACAGGGGGCGGAGTTATTCAGCAGGTCTTTGTGCCGGCCCAGGAAGCCCTGCAGAGTGGAAGTGTTGCTATAGAGACCACCTGGCCCCTTAGAAGAAAGAGTGCTGACAGAGTTACCTAGCGGAGAGGAGACAGAGAGAGAGGAAGAGAGGGCAAGAGAGACAGAGAGAATAAGAGATAGAAATAAAGAGTAATAGAGAGAAAGAAAGAGAGAAAGAGCGAGAGCAAATCCTGAGCAAACGTCAAATTGGCTTCTTACCAAAATGGCGTATGACAGACGATGTTTACACCCCCTAACTGACAAACAAGCAAAACAAAAGCAAAGCAGTTTTATGCTGTTGATTTCAAAAAAGCTTTTGACAGAATTTGGCATGAGGGTCTGTGGAACAAATGGATGGAAAGCGGTGTTGGGGGAGGAGTCAAACAACAACAAACCCACAGATTTAATTTCTCCCCTCAGGGCTGGGGAGTGAGACGGGGATACAGCTTCCCTCAGAGCTGGGGAGTAAGACGGGGATACAGCTTCCCTCAGAGCTGGGGAGTAAGACAGGGATACAGCTTCCCTCAGGGCCGGGGGGTGAGACAGGGATACAGCTTCGCTCAGGGCTGGGGGGTGAGACAGGGATACAGCTTCCCTCAGGGCTGGGGGGTGAGACAGGGATTTTCTTTCCTCAGGGCCATTGGGTGAGACAGGGATTTTCTTCCCTCAGTGCTGGGGGGTGAGACAGGGATTTTCTTCCCTCAGGGCTGGGGGGTGAGACAGGTATTTCTTCCCTCAGGGCCAAGGGGTGAGACAGGTATTTCTTCCCTCAGGGCTGGGGAGTAAGACAGGGATTTTCTTCCCTCAGGGCTGGGGGGTGAGACAGGTATTTCTTCCCTCAGGGCCAAGGGGTGAGACAGGGATTTCTCCCCTCAGGGCCGAGGGGTGAGACAGGTATTTCTACCCTCAGGGCCAAGGGGTGAGACAGGGATTTCTCCCCTCAGTGTCAACATTTACATCAATGATTAGGCAAGCACAACAGAAAGGCTTGCAGAGCCTTCTTGACCCTACTGGACATGTTCTGGTGCATTTATCTCCAACCAAGTAGGGGTCATGGCACCTAGAACATTTGGCGAATAACTGCCAGACCAGGGCCAACATCTGCCAGACCTGGGCCAACGTCTGCCAGACCCGGGCCAACAGTGAATTTAACAGTGAATTTCAGTAAGACTAAAAATGCTGTTCCAAAGAAACACTCAGATGCCACAAACATGAATTCTACATTAAAGACTTATGAGCAGAGATCGGCAACCTGAGGTAAATGCATGCTGCTCTTTAACCACCTCTTTCGGGCTCCCATACAGTTTATATGCCGCACATTCACAGTTACCACCAGAAGTATTGATACCCTTGATAATGATGAGCAAAGTGTGTATAAAGCAAACAACACAGGTGATGAGCTATATTGTAATCGTCTAACATGTGGCATATGTGGTAATTCCTTCATGATTCACGGAAATAACCTGAATTTATACAGAATTACTGGCACCTTTGTTTTCAGGACTTTGCAACCTGGCCTCCCAAGGATAATAGCATCTCCCTATAGTCATTATGAGACTGGAGAACACATTGGATGGCATATTAAGCCATTCACTCACAAAGTGTCCAGGTCCTTCAGACACAGGGAGAGTTCTGTCCTGACCCCAGGGTACTGTGGAGGAGGGAGGATGGATTCTGAGACTTGATAACGTCAAGATGCAACCAGGTTCGGTAACTCTCCCAGTGTGCCTGCCTCAGCTCCAACACAACAGTAAATCAGAGCTGTTCACCTGTAGTGTTCATTTTACATTCTTTTTTTGCTCATCTTCATCAAAGTGTTTCATCAGCTTGATGTTGAATCCGAAATATTACATAAATCATACTGAAATCCTATTACAACTGAAGTAATGTTGTTTATAGAAATACAGTTGTAATTATGATCAAATGTTTATGCTAAAAAATTGTCCTATTTATTGGCACCCTTGCATGTATCCCTTTTTGTACCCTCCCTTGCCAAGATAGCTGCACAGAGTCTTTACCTATAATGTTGGAGGGAACACATAGTGAAGGACCTGAGTCTATACATCCATGCAGAGTCTATACATACACACAGTCTATACATCCACACAGTCTATACATCCAAGCAGTCTATACATACACACAGTCTATACATCCACACAGTCTATACATCCAAGCAGTCTATACATCCACACAGTCTATACACCCACACAGTCTATACATCCACACAGTCTATACATCCACGCAGAGTCTATACATCCACGCAGAGTCTATACATCCACGCAGAGTCTATACATCCACACAGTCTATATATCTATGCAGTCTATACATCCACGCAGTCTATACACCCACACAGTCTATACATCCATGCAGTCTATACACCCACACAGTCTATACATCCACGCAGAGTCTATACATCCACGCAGAGTCTATACATCCACACAGTCTATACATCCACACAGTCTATACACCCACACAGTCTATACATCCACGCAGGGTCTATACATCCACACAGTCTATACATCCACGCAGATTCTATACATCCACACAGTCTATACATCCACGCAGTCTATACATCCACGCAGTCTATACATCCACACAGTCTATACATCCACGCAGTCTATACATCCACACAGTCTATACATCCACGCAGTCTATACATCCACACAGTCTATACATCCACGCAGTCTATACATCCATGCAGTCTATACATCCATGCAGAGTCTATACATCCACACAGTCTAAACATCCCCGCAGATTCTATACATCCACACAGTCTATACATCCACGCAGTCTATACATCCACACAGTCTATACATCCACGCAGAGTCTATACATCCACGCAGAGTCTATACATCCACACAGTCTATATATCTATGCAGTCTATACATCCACGCAGTCTATACACCCACACAGTCTATACATCCATGCAGTCTATACACCCACACAGTCTATACATCTACGCAGAGTCTATACATCCACGCAGAGTCTATACATCCACACAGTCTATACATCCACACAGTCTATACACCCACACAGTCTATACATCCACGCAGGGTCTATACATCCACACAGTCTATACATCCACGCAGAGTCTATACATCCACACAGAGTCTATACATCCACACAGTCTATACATCCACACAGTCTATACACCCACACAGTCTATACATCCACACAGTCTATACATCCACACAGTCTATACACCCACACAGTCTATACACCCACACAGTCTATACATCCACACAGGCTATACATCCACACAGTCTATACATCCACACAGAGTCTATACATCCACGCAGAGTCTATGCATCCACACAGTCTATACATCTACGCAGTCTATACATCCACGCAGTCTATACACCCACACAGTCTATACATCCATGTAGAGTCTATACATCCACACAGTCTATACATCCACACAGTCTATACATCCACGCAGTATATACATCCACACAGTCTATACATCTGCAGAGTCTATACATCCATGCAGAGTCTATACATCCACACAGTCTATACATCCACACAGTCTATACACCCACACAGTCTATACACCCACACAGTCTATACATCCACACAGAGTCTATACATCCACGCAGAGTCTATGCATCCACACAGTCTATACATCTACGCAGTCTATACATCCACGCAGTCTATACACCCACACAGTCTATACATCCATGTAGAGTCTATACATCCACACAGTCTATACATCCACACAGTCTATACATCCACGCAGTATATACATCCACACAGTATACACATCTCCAGACAGGTTTGGTATAAAACGTTTTACTCTCCAGACAGGTTTGGTTTAAAACGTTTTACTCTCCAGACAGGTTTGGTCTAAAATGTTTTACTCTCCAGATAGGTTTGGTCTAAAACGTTTTACTCTCCAGACAGGTTTGGTCTAAAACGTTTTACTCTCCAGACCGGTTTGGTCTAAAACGTTTTACTCTCCAGACAGCCTGCTTTGCCAGGTATCCAAACAAGGTTTCCAGGGCCTTTGGTACAAAAAGGCTCCACAAATCCCCACCATACTTCACATTGAGGATTAGGGTATTTTCTGTTTGACCATCCCACTTTTTTGGCCAAAAGATTTCTGTCTAGGGAAACTATTTCCAATCAATGTTCCAGTGATGTTGAGCGAACCCGGCGCTGACGTTTATTTGTTGATCTACTGGCATGATGTCAAAACCCCATGTTGACATGTAGATGGCATCTAACTGTGCTTTTGGGGACTTTAACCAACTGCCGCAGTGCTCCAACTGTGATGATTGGAGAATTGATTACCTTTAAAACCATTGTCCCCACTGTACATACAGTATCTCACAAAATTAAGTACACCCCTCACATTTTTGTAAATATTTGATTATATCTGTTCATGTGACAACACTGAAGAAATGACACTTTGCTACAATGTAAAGTGAGTGTACAGCTTGTATAACAGTGTACATTTGCTGTCCCCTCAAAATAACTAATTCATGTCTAAACCGCTGGCAACAAAAGTGAGTACACCCCTAAGTGAATTGTCAATATTTTGCATTGCCACCATCATTTTCCAGTTCCAGTAATCCATGTCCTTTGTCTGCTTGTTTTCAGCACACTGTTTTGCGGGCTTTCTTGTGCATCATCTTTAGAAGAGGCTTCCTTCTGGGACGAAAGCCATGTAGACCAATTTGATGCAGTTTTCGGCGTATGGTCTGAGCACTGACAGGCTTACCCCCCACCCCTTCAACCTCTGCAGCAATGCTGGCAGCACTCATATGTCTATTTCCCAAAGGCAACCTCTGGATATGACGCTGAGCATGTGCACTCAACTTCTTTGGTTGGCCATGGTGAGGCCTGTTCTGGGTGGAACCTGTCCTGTCAAACCGCTGCATGGTCTTGGCCACCGTGCTGCAGCTCAGATTCAGGGTCTTGGCAATCTTCTTATAGCCTAGGCCATCTTTATGTAGAGCAACAATCCTTTTTTCCAGATCCTCAGAGAGGTCTTTGCCATGAGGTGCCATGTTGAACATCCAGTGACCAGTATGAGGGAGTGTGAGAGCGATGACACCAAATGTATTACTAACACAAATGAGTCACATGACACCGGGGAGGGAAAATGGCCCAATTTGTACATTTTCACTTAGGGGCGTACTCACTTTTGTTGACAGCAGTTTAGACATTAATAACTGTGTGTTGATTTGAGGGGACAGCAAATATACTCTGTTATACAAGCTGTACACTCACCACTTCACATTGTAGCAAAGTGTCATTTCTTCAGTGTTGTCACATGAAAAGATATCCTCAAAAAAGCTATTTCTTTATAGCGATTGCCTAATTGAGGAATATCAACAATCATTGTGGCAATTTTATATGTTTGTTCTATGACCTTCCCCATGTTGATAGATGACCTGTCTGTTCTATGACCTTCCCCATGTTGATAGATGACCTGTCTGTTCTATGACCTTTCCCATGTTGATAGATGACCTGTCTGTTCTATGACCTTCCCCATGTTGATAGATGACCTGTCTGTTCTATGACCTTCCCCATGTTGATAGATGACCTGTCTGTTCTATGACCTTCCCCATATTGATAGATGACCTGTCTGTTCTATGACCTTCCCCATGTTGATAGATGACCTGTCTGTTCTATGACCTTCCCCATGTTGATAGATGACCTGTCTGTTCTATGACCTTCCCCATGTTGATAGATGACCTGTCTGTTCTATGACCTTCCCCATGTTGATAGATGACCTGTCTGTTCTATGACCTTCCCCATGTTGATAGATGACCTGTCTGTTCTATGACCTTCCCCATGTTGATAGATGACCTGTCTGTTCTATGACCTTCCCCATGTTGATAGATGACCTGTCTGTTCTATGACCTTCCCCATGTTGATAGATGACCTGTCTGTTCTATGACCTTCCCCATGTTGATAGATGACCTGTCTGTTCTATGACCTTTCCCATGTTGATAGATGACCTGTCTGTTCTATGACCTTCCCCATGTTGATAGATGACCTGTCTGTTCTATGACCTTCCCCATGTTGATAGATGACCTGTCTGTTCTATGACCTTCCCCATGTTGATAGATGACCTGTCTGTTCTATGACCTTCCCCATGTTGATAGATGACCTGTCTGTTCTATGACCTTCCCCATGTTGATAGATGACCTGTCTGTTCTATGACCTTCCCCATGTTGATAGATGACCTGTCTGTTCTATGACCTTCCCCATGTTGATAGATGACCTGTCTGTTCTATGACCTTCCCCATGTTGATAGATGACCTGTCTGTTCTATGACCTTCCCCATGTTGATAGATGACCTGTCTGTTCTATGACCTTCCCCATGTTGATAGATGACCTGTCTGTTCTATGACCTTCCCCATGTTGATAGATGACCTGTCTGTTCTATGACCTTCCCCATGTTGATAGATGACCTGTCTGTTCTATGACCTTCCCCATGTTGATAGATGACCTGTCTGTTCTATGACCTTCCCCATGTTGATAGATGACCTGTCTGTTCTATGACCTTCCCCATATTGATAGATGACCTGTCTGTTCTATGACCTTCCCCATGTTGATAGATGACCTGTCTGTTCTATGACCTTCCCCATGTTGATAGATGACCTGTCTGTTCTATGACCTTCCCCATGTTGATAGATGACCTGTCTGTTCTATGACCTTCCCCATGTTGATAGATGACCTGTCTGTTCTATGACCTTCCCCATGTTGATAGATGACCTGTCTGTTCTATGACCTTCCCCATGTTGATAGATGACTTGTCTGTTCTATGACCTTCCCCATGTCGATAGATGACCTGTCTGTTCTATGACCTTCCCCATGTCGATAGATGACCTGTCTGTTCTATGACCTTCCCCATGTTGATAGATGACCTGTCTGTTCTATGACCTTCCCCATGTTGATAGATGACCTGTCTGTTCTATGACCTTCCCCATGTTGATAGATGACCTGTCTGTTCTATGACCTTCCCCATATTGATAGATGACCTGTCTGTTCTATGACCTTCCCCATGTTGATAGATGACCTGTCTGTTCTATGACCTTCCCCATGTTGATAGATGACCTGTCTGTTCTATGACCTTCCCCATGTTGATAGATGACCTGTCTGTTCTATGACCTTTCCCATGTTGATGACTGTGGGACGTGTGTCATCTCATATTTACACTCACCTAAAGGATTATTAGGAACACCATACTAATACTGTGTTTGACCCCCTTTCGCCTTCAGAACTGCCTTAATTCTACATGGCATTGATTCAATAAGGTGCTGAAATCATTCTTTAGAAATGTTGGCCCATATTGATAGGATAGCATCTTGCAGTTGATGGAGATTTGTGGGATGCACATCCAGGGCACGAAGCTCCTGTTCCACCACATCCCAAAGATGCTTTATTGGGTTGAGATCTGGGGGGGCCATTTCAAGAAACCAATTTGAAATGATTCGAGCTGTGTGACATGGTGCATTATCCTGCTGGAAGTAGCCATAAGAGGATGGGTACATGGTGGTCAGAAAGGGATGGACATGGTCAGAAACAATGCTCAGGTAGGCTGTGGCATTTAAACGATGCCCAATTGGCACTAAGGGGCCTATAGTGTGCCAAGAAAACATCCCCCACACCATTACACCACCACCACCAGCCTGCACAGTGGTAACAAGGCATGATGGATCCATGTTCTCATTCTGTTTATGCCAAATTCTGACTCTACCATCTGAATGTCTCAACAGAAATTGAGACTCATCAGACCAGGCAACATTCTTCCAGTCTTCAACTGTCCAATTTTGGTGAGCTCATGCAAATTGTAGCCTCTTTTTCCTATTTGTATTGGAGATGAGTGGTACCCGGTGGGGTCTTCTGCTGTTTTAGCCCATCCGCCTCAAGGTTGTGCGTGTTGTGGCTTCACAAATGCTTGGCTGCATACCTCGGATGTATCCAGTGGTTATTTCAGTCAAAGTTGCTCTTCTATCAGCTTGAATCAGTCGGCCCATTCTCCTCTGACCTCTAGCATCAACAAGGCATTTTCGCCCACAGGACTGCCGCATACTGGATGTTTTTCCCTTTTCACACCATTCTTTGTAAACCCTAGAAATGGTTGTGCGTGAAAATCCCAGTAACTGAGCAGATTGTGAAATACCGGACCTCCCCTCCCCTACCAGACCGGCCCGTCTGGCACCAACAACCATGCCATGCTCAAAATTGCTTAAATCACCTTTCTTTCCCATTCTGACATTCAGTTTGGTGTTCAGGAGATTGTCTTGACCAGGACCACACCCCTAAATGCATTGAAGCAACTGCCATGTGATTGGTTGATTAGATAATTGCATTAATGAGAAATTGAACAGGTGTTCCTAATAATCTTTTAGGTGAGTGTATATCCCAGTGAAACAGGAAGTCATTGATGACCATTAAGAACTTTAAATAAATGTTTATATTAATGGAAAGATACTTCTCTTAGGTTTGTTTCATAAAAAAATCCAGGGTGCCAAAAACTAGGACATGTAGAATATAAATCTTTTTTGATTAAGAAAAAACATATTACTTGATTAAGAATATTTTTTTCTTTGAACTATAATACATTAATTAATGTTACATTTCTCTCTTTTTCTGAGAGTAAGATCAAGCTGATGAACAATGAAATAAGTGTTCATGTTTTGTGATAATAGTTTTGGAGGGCATTGCTCAGTGGGGCTGGGTGGATGTCAAGGTGGAGAAGGGCTGGGCATATATCAAGGTGGTGCTGGGTAGATACCAGGCTGGGGCTGGGTGGATGCCAGAGTAGTGTTGGGTGGATGTCAGGTTGGGGCTGGGTGGATGTCAGAGAAGTGCTATGTAGATGTCAGAATAGCACTGGGTGAATGTCATAGTAGTGCAGGCTGGATGTCAGGTTGGGGCTGGGTGGATGTCAGTGTAGGGCTAGGTGGATGTCAGAGTAGTGTTGGGTGGAAGTCCGGTTTGGGCTGGGTGGATCTCAGGGTAGTGCTGGGTGGATGTCAGGGTGGGGCAGGGTGGATGTCAGGGTGGGTTAGGGTGGATGTAAGGGTGGGGCAGGGTGGATGTCAGGGTGGGGTAAGGTGGATGTCAGGGTGGGGCAGGGTGGATGTCAGGGTGGGTTAGGGTGGATGTAAGGGTGGGGCAGGGTGGATGTCAGGGTGGGGCAGGGTGGATGTCAGGGTGGGTTAGGGTGGATGTAAGGGTGGGGCAGGGTGGATGTCAGGGTGGGGCAGGGTGGATGTCAGGGTGGGTTAGGGTGGATGTAAGGGTGGGGCAGGGTGGATGTCAGGGTGGGGCAGGGTGGATGTCAGGGTGGGTTAGGGTGGATGTAAGGGTGGGGCAGGGTGGATGTCAGGGTGGGGCAGGGTGGATGTCAGGGTGGGGTAAGGTGGATGTCAGGGTGGGGCAGGGTGGATGTCAGGGTGGGTTAGGGTGGATGTAAGGGTGGGGCAGGGTGGATGTCAGGGTGGGGCAGGGTGGATGTCAGGGTGGGGCAGGGTGGATGTCAGGGTGGGTTAGGGTGGATGTAAGGGTGGGGCAGGGTGGATGTCAGGGTGGGGCAGGGTGGATGTCAAGGTGGGTTAGGGTGGATGTAAGGGTGGGGCAGGGTGGATGTCAGGGTGGGTTAGGGTGGATGTCAGAGTAGTGTTGGGTGGAAGTCCGGTTTGGGCTGGGTGGATGTCAGGGTGGGGCAGGGTGGATGTCAGGGTGGGTTAGGGTGGATGTCAGAGTAGTGTTGGGTGGAAGTCCGGTTTGGGCTGGGTGGATGTCAGGGTGGGGCAGGGTGGATGTAAGGGTGGGGCAGGGTGGATGTAAGGGTGGGGCAGGGTGGATGTCAGGGTGGGTTAGGGTGGATGTAAGGGTAGGGCTGGGTGGATCTCAGGGTAGTGCTGGGTGGATGAGAGGGTCGGGCAGGGTGGATGTCACTGTAGGGTTGGGTGGATGTCAGGTTGGGGCTGGGTGGATGTCAGAGTAGGGTTGGGTGGATGTCAGCTTGGGGCTGGGTGGATGTCAGAGTAGGGTTGGGTGGATGTCAGCTTGGGGCTGGGTGGATGTCAGCTTGGGGCTGGGTGGATGTCAGAGTAGTGTTGGGTGGATGTCAGGTTGGGGCTGGGTGGATGCTAGGGTGAGGTAGAGTGGATGTTGGGATAGAGATCCATGATGTCAGTTGAAATATGAATGTCGGGATGGGATAGGGTGGATATCAAGGTGGGTCATGTTGGATGACAGGGTGAGGGCCAGTGGATGTCAGGTTGGAGTGGGGATGGGTGTCAGGGTGGGGTAGGGTAGATATCAGGTTAGGGAGGGTGGATATCAGGTCAAGGAGGGTGGATTTCAGGTTATGGAAGGTGGATTTCAGGTTAGGGAAGGTGGATATCAGGTTAGGGAAGGTGAATATCAGGTTAGGGACGGAATGGATGTCAGGTTGGAGTAGGGTGGATATCAGGTTAGGGAAGGTGGATATCAGGTTAGGGAGGGGATGGGTGTCAGGTTGGAATAGGGTGGATATCAGGTTAGGGAGGGTGGATATCAGGTCAAGGAGGGTGGATATAAGGTTAGGTAAGGTGGATATCAGGTTAGGCAGAGTGGATATCAGGTTAGGGAAGTTGGATATCAGGTTAGGGAGGGTGGATATCAGGTTAGGGAAGGTGAATATCAGGTTAGGGAGGGTGGATATCAGGTTAGGGAAGGTGAATATCAGGTTAGGGAGGGTGGATATCAGGTTAGGGAAGGTGGATATTAGGTTAGGGAGGGTGGATATCAGGTTAGGGAAGGTGGATATCAGGTTAGGGAGGGTGGATATCAGGTTAGGGAGGGTGGATATCAGGTTAGGGAAGGTGGATATCAGGTTAGAGAGGGTGGATATCAAGTAAGGGATGGATGTAAGGATTAGGGTTGTTGTCATTGATCAGTTTTAAGGTTTGCCGACCCCTGCCCTAGATCAAACAAACAGTACCACCTACCTTGGCCTAAACATCAACACCAAGGCCGTGGTCCTGAGGAGCTCAGTGGGTGCAGAATTGGCCCTGCCAGGGTTGTGGGTTTCCCATATAAAAAAGTATGAAAACGTATGCACCCAGGACTGATAGTCACTCTATATAAGAGTGTATGCGAAATGATTGAAATGTAAATGCAAATGTAAATGGCTGTGAATGAACTGAGAGACAAGGAGTAGAGCCCTTCTGTCGCCATTCAGATTATAAAACATCCAATCAGGATCTGGCTTAAAATACTTCAGCCAGTCATAGAACCCATTGTTCTTTATGGTTGTGAGTTCTGGGGTCCACTTACCAACCAAGAATAAACAAAATGAGACAAACACCCCAACTGAGATTGCAAAAAAAATCTGCAAAACCCCAAATAATACAGGCAGAGCGGATTTTGGACTACTCCAACTAATCACCAAAATATTTAACCAATACTTTAAATGTCACACCCACTTACAGGAAAGCAAATCCCATAGCAAATCCCTTTACCTTAGACACACTGACAAGAATCAACCAAAAAACCGAGCAAATTTAAAGGCACCTAATGGCCTATATATAAAGTATCCCATGGCAGAATACCTGACCACACTGATTGACCCAAAGTTGATATTGTTGACTATTGTATATAAATACAAAGTGAAAATGGCCTTACTATCAAGAGAGACAGCCAAAGTCAGATCAATTAATAAATCAAATTTATTTCTTAAAGGGCTTTTTACATAATCATATGTCACAAAGTGTTAGTTCCGATATCCAGCCGAAAACCCTAAAGGGCAAGCAACCAAAAGAAAATGATTCACAGTGGCCTGGAATAACTCCCAAGTAGAGCCAAAATCAAGGAAGAAACCAAGAGAGGAGCCAAACCTCGAGGGGTGACCTGTCCTCTTCTCGCTCTACAGGGTAGAAATAATAAGAGTACATTACCTTTTTTGGCCTAATCAATATTCTTGCAGACCTGGCTCTCGAGAGAAGACAAAGTATGTCCTGCCCAATAAATCAGGTGGAAACCGAGCTGCATTTCTTAGTCTCTTGCCAAGTGTATGACAATGTTACAGTCCAAAGATATTTCCCAAAGATCACACAGACCAATCAGTCTCCCATATCTGTTAGACTTGTCATTTAAACTTTGTAGTGAATTGGACTGAAAGAGAAATGAAGAGAAAATTACAGACGGGGGGGAGAGGAAAGAGAGAATGGACAGAGAATGGAAGGAGAGAGAGTAGGGAGAGGGGAGATGAAAGGAGGAAAGAAGGAGAGAGGAAGGAGAGAGAGAAAAAGGAATGGGGGGAGTAGGGAAGGAAGGAAAGAAGAAGAGAGAAGGGGGTGAGAAAGAAGAGTGGGGAAGGAAAAGAGGGCAAAGAAAGAGGGGGAAATGGAAGGACAGAGGGAGAGAGGAGAAGGAGAGAGAGAAAGGGGAGAGGTGATGGGAGGGAAGGCAGAGGGGGAGAGGAGGGAGGAGAGAGTAGAGGTGGAGAGGAGAGAAGGAGGAGAGGAGAGAAGGAGGAGAGGAGAGGTGGAGAGGAGAGAAGGAGGAGAGGAGAGGTGGAGAGGAGAGAACCATATTGGGATGAGCCAGCAGCGACACCAGGTGGAGCAATAAGAAGTGAGGATTTAAAAAAAATATGTCACGATCGACATGAAACCATGTTCTACAACTTTAAAACCACGATCGACATGAAACCATGTTCTACAACTTTAAAACCACGATCGACATGAAACCATGTTCTACAACTTTAAAACCACGATCGACATGAAACCATGTTCTACAACTTTAAAACCACGATCGACATGAAACCATGTTCTACAACTTTAAAACCACGATCGACATGAAACCATGTTCTACAACTTTAAAACCACGATCGACATGAAACCATGTTCTACAACTTTAAAACCACGATCGACATGAAACCATGTTCTACAACTTTAAAACCACGATCGACATGAAACCATGTTCTACAACTTTAAAACCACGATCGACATGAAACCATGTACTACAACTTTAAAACCACGATTGACATGAAACCATGTTATACAACTTTAAAACCAAGCCCAGTGACACACAGGCTAAACCAACAATCATTATGAATCCTGCTCAGAGGCATAACTCTGTATCAATATTGATGTTAATGTGATCTCACAGGAATGGAAAACGTGTGAGCTAATTCAGCTAAATTGTGGAGCAAGTTGCCATGTTATGCCTGAAAATTCAGACCAGACTAGAGGTCAGAGGCCAGTCATTACTCTAGAGGTCAGAGGCCTGTCCTAAAACAAGAGGTCAGAGGCCGGTCATTTCCTAGAGGTAAGAAGCCAGTCCTAAAGGTAAAAAGCCTAGAGTCCTTATCCTAGTGGTTAGATGCTTTATCCTAGAGCTAAGAAGCCTAGAGGTCAGAGACCAGTCCGACCCTAAAGGTCAGAGGCTAGTCCGACCCTAAAGGTGAGAGGCTAGTCCGACCCTAAAGGTCAGAGGCTAGTCCGACCCTAAAGGTGAGAGGCTAGTCCGACCCTAAAGGTGAGAGGCTAGTCCGACCCTAAAGGTCAGAGGCTAGTCCGACCCTAAAGGTGAGAGGCTAGTCCTAACCCTAGACATTAATTAGTTGTTGATGTACAAATAATACTTGGACAGAAGTAGGGAAAAGCACAATGAAAACAATCAACAAAAAAACACACTTTAAGAAGACCAGGTGTGCTAAAGGCAATGACAGCAGGAATCATCAGGCAGAAACCTGGTCTGCAACACAACCAGGACATCTAGGAGCCAGCAGGCCAGGTAGTCCTGAAATGTGGTTTAAGGACTCAGGTCCTCCTAAGATTTAACAGGACATCAGAGAAATTAGAGGGAGTATTTCTTAAACCCAGAAGGATACCTTGGCGTATAATTCAGCCTAAACCTAATCCACTTTCAGACAGAGAGCATCATGATCTGTTCCCATTCACCTATAGAGAATACATGGCCACAGTGGATTCATATGGATGTAATCCTAACTGATAGAGAATACATGGCCACAGTGGATTCATATGGATCTAATCCTAACTGATAGAGAATACATGGCCACAGTGGATTCATATGGATCTAATCCTAACTGATAGAGAATACATGGCCACAGTGGATTCATATGGATCTAATCCTAACTGATAGAGAATACATGGCCACAGTGGATTCATATGGATCTAATCCTAACTGATAGAGAATACATGGCCACAGTTGATTCATATAGATCTAATCCTAACTGATAGAGAATACATGGCCACAGTGGATTCATATGGATCTAATCCTAACTGATAGAGAATACATGGCCACAGTGGATTCATATGGATCTAATCCTAACTGATAGAGAATACATGGCCACAGTGGATTCATATTGATCTAATCCTAACTGATAGAGAATACATGGCCACAGTTGATTCATATGGATCTAATCCTAACTGATAGAGAATACATGGCCACAGTTGATTCATATGGATCTAATCCTAACTGATAGAGAATACATGGCCACAGTTGATTCATATGGATCTAATCCTAACTGATAGAGAATACATGGCCACAGTGGATTCATATGGATCTAATCCTAACTGATAGAGAATACATGGCCACAGTTGATTCATATGGATCTAATCCTAACTGATAGAGAATACATGGCCACAGTTGATTCATATGGATCTAATCCTAACTGATAGAGAATACATGGCCACAGTTGATTCATATAACGCTGTGACATATGTGTAACATATGGAGAAAACACCATTGACAACAGTGTTAAGAAAACTAAAAGACATGATATGGGGTCCATGGCAATCTATGGAAAAGTGGAATCAGCAGTGAAAACAGCGATCCCTATTTGTTCTAAATGTGGTGATTTTAATTATCTTCAAATAGAGTTGAATTTGATTTCTGCTGACACATACTTGGCCCATGCCTTAGCACAGAGATGCTCATGGGTATACACACAGACACTAATGCTCTGAGACTAGTGATAACAACCGCTCAGAAGTTCAAAGAGAGACAGAAAAGACCACCTCCTATGACACCTCTGACAAGGATCTCACAGAGATTACATGATGAGTTCCGCCAATCATAGGACAGAAACGTTGTGGGTCAGAAGGCAACATTAGCCAAACAGTACAAGGTGGAGACAGACCAGAGACCAATCTTCAGGGGGGAGACTGAGGGAGTCTGCAGCACTCTGCAGAGGAAGTTTATAAAACCACTCTAGAGGACCAGTCTACAGAGCCAGTCGATAGAGTCAGTCTACAGAGCCAGTCGATAGAGTCAGTCAACGGAGTCAGTCTACAGAGTCAGTCTACAGAGCCAGTCTACAGAGCCAGTCGATAGAGCCAGTCTACAGAGCCAGTCTACAGAGCCAGTCGATAGAGTAAGTCAACGGAGCCAGTCTACAGAGCCAGTCGATAAAGTCAGTCTACAGAGTCAGTCGATAGAGTCAGTCAACGGAGTCAGTCTACAGAGCCAGTCTACAGAGCCAGTTGAGAGTCAGTCTATAGAGCCAGTCGATAGAGTCAGTCAACAGAGTCAGTCTACAGAGCCAGTCGATAGTCAGTCAACAGAGTCAGTCTACAGTGTCAGTCTACAGAGTCAGTCTACAGATCCAGTCGATAGAGTCAGTCAACAGAGTCAGTCTACAGAGCCAATCTCAGGTCAAGCCACTTGAGACAAACACTCCTGGAACACAGTCAGGTAGGCTAATCCGAACAACTACAGGCCTGAAAGATCTTCATGTTTATTAAAGGTGACCACTTATCTGAAGCAAACACTGGGGATTTTAGATTCACATGAGCTTCACCCACATTCCCTGGCTGAACATGCTCATGAGATGATAGTGAAAGCAGTCAGGTTTGGTAAAGGGAAATAAAAAAATGTGTGGGAAACCCTGACTGGACTTAAGCGTCTCGATATTAGTGTGATATAAAGGTGCAAAACTTTTATTTTTGCTTGGACTTGAGTGTCTGGTTATTGATGTGATATTAAGGTGCTAAATGTTTTTTTCTGTTTTAACTTAAGTGTCTGGTTATTGATGTGATATAAAGGTGCTAAAAGTTTTTTTCTGTTTTAACTTAAGTGTCTGGTTATTGATTTGATATTAAGGTGCTAAATGTTTTTTTCTGTTTATCCTAAGTGTCTGGTTATTGATTTGATATTAAGGTGCTAAACAAAACTAATTGTTATGAACTTAGAAAATATCAAAATCCATTGTTGGTCAGTAACAAATGTGTTCAAAAATAAAGTTGTATTATCTTGCACATTCAATGTACATTAACATATTTCAACATACCATTCATAGACACTATTACACTTATATTTATATTTATAAATTAACATTTCTTTCATATTGTCCATATACCCCCCTTTTCTACACTCTGGAATCGCTGCCAGTTTACATTATTATGTATATCTTTTTTCAATTTAAATTTTTTTGCTTCATATTTTACTTATTCCTTACTGAGTAGAAGCCGCATGCCATGTCATAAGAATTTCACTGCTCAGAGTGACACAAAATGTTATTTTGTGTTATTTTGTGCATTTATTGTCGGTATTGCTCAGGTCTGTTTCCAGGGTGACACATTTCCGGAAAACATTTGCTAAATTAGTAAGGATGTTTCAATGGTGAGCCAGCATACATAAATCAATAGATCTAATGGCAAATATTAACCAAATCATGTTGTTTATAAGATCCATCGTATGAAATGATAATTATTTTGTTTGAGAGTCAAACATGATGGGAACATTTCAACGTGTCTAAAATACCCATAATCGTCACTTTTGTACTTAAAAATTGTAAAACATAAATAAAAAAAGATCCATATCCTTTCTTTTTGAATGGCTATCACATATGAATTCGAACAAGTGAGCTCATGTAGAACCATTCAATATCGTCTCTATCTATGATCTCCATACTGTAAAATGTCCAAAATATAAGATACAAACATTTTTAAAAAGCATGAACTATACGAGCCATCAAATATAACATATCTGAACTACAAATCAACTATTTATGAGCCCTACTCAGTTTAAATGTGGCTTTATGAAATATTCATGTAGAGCTCCTCTCATTGGCTCAGCTGCCGGACACATTAAAGGGACAACGTCCACTGCTCTCATCTGCTCACAGCTAGGAAAGATAGTTATGCTAAAATTCACAGGGCTCCCAGAAACCCCAGCTGGAATCATGTGTGCATTTTTTTCCCAAATATATAATAATAAAATGACATTAATGAATTAATTTAGTAGCGTATGATCTTGACGGCCTGGAATGTTCTGGTAAATAACTGCCATCGGGTTCCAACTTTGGGGTGATGTCAACATGACAAGATGTTGAGGCCTTTCTGTTGCCTGCATGGTTCAAAAGTTGGGGATTACTTAGAAACGTCCTTGTTTTCCATTCAAATATCATCAAATTGATCAGAAATACAGTGCAGACATTGTTAATGTTGGAATTGACTATTGCAGGTCCATTATCAGCAATCATCACTCTTGTGTTCTAATGGCACGTTGTGTTTGCTAATCCTAGTGTATCATTGAAAAAAAGGCTATGTGATCATTAGAAAACCCTTTTGCGATTATGTTAGCACCTCTGAAAACTGTTGTGCTGATTAAAGAAGCAGTAAAACTGACTAGTTCAGTATCTTCAGCATCAGCGTTTGTGGGTTTGATTACAGGCTCAAAATGGCCAGAAACAAAAAACTTCCTTCTGAAACACATCAGTCCATTCATGTTCTGAGAAATTAAGGCTATTTAGGGAAGAAGCAGTCAGCTGGTATTCTGTCTATAATAGAGTGACCAGCACAGTCACCGGGAGATCAAGCAGTCAGCTGGTATTCTGTTTATAATGGAGTGACCAGCACAGTCACCAGGAGATCAAGCAGTCAGCTGGTATTCTGTTTATAATGGAGTAATCAGCACAGTCACCAGGAGATCAAGCAGTCAGCTGGTATTCTGTTTCTAATAGAGTGACCAGCACAGTCACCAGATCTCAACCCTATTGAGCTGTTGTGGGAGCAGCTTGACCGTATGGTAAGTAAGAAGTGCCCATCAAGACAAATCAATTTGTGGGAGGTGCTTCAGGAAGCATGGGGTGAAATCTCTTCAGATTACCTCAACAAATTGACAACTAGAATGCCAATGACCTGCAAGGCTGTAATTGCTGCCACGGGAGGAATCTTTGATGAAAGGAATCCTCTACTCACACACACTCACACGCTTACACACAGACACGCACACACACACACACACACACAAGCTTCTACTCACACACTAACAAATACACACACAGATACAGACACACACACAATAGCTTCTACTCACACACTAACAATTACACACACAGACACAAACACACACACACTAGCCTCTACTCACGCACACTAACACAATTTTTATTACAAACTAATTTCATGTATGTTGTCGTAAAACATTTCTAAGTGACCCCAAACTAGGTTTTAGTTCACTCATTCAGTAATTTGGTGGAAAATAAAACCAGTAGTTGCCTGTTTCTTGGACTACAGGTAGCTCCAACAATTGAGAATGACACATCCACAATTCCTGCTGCAGCAACGCTATGCAAGAGTGTTTGGCTTACTGTATTCCTTAATGTATTCCTTACTATATTCCTTATTGGGAATATTCACATCCATGTAGGGAATTTGGGGAAAGTTGGTGGGAAGTTAGTGGGATTTTGTAACCTTAATCCCACTGCAGTAGGTCAGAGGACAAAAGTCCTCTGACCTACAGCAGAAATGACAATTCACCTTCTTAAGTAGGTTTTCTGCCTCCTTTTTTGGGAAACATGCTTTTTGTTCCCTGTAAATAATGTATCTGTCTCTGTCTAACAGATGGGCAGGGTGTGGCAGTGGGGTCATGACATACATAAAGGCACAGGAAGTGCAGCATTCTGCCCTGAACTCTGTGTCCAGCCAGACTGTGTGGGTCTGTACAACTCAACACCATCATCATGTTCTGCAGAGGACATGACAGTGCATGGTCCACACAAACCCAGAGGGATTAAACTAGATGGTCCACACAAACCCAGAGGGATTAAACTAGATGGTCCACACAAACCCAGAGGGTTTAAACTAGATGGTCCACACAAACCCAGAGGGATTAAACTAGATGGTCCACACAAACCCAGAGGGATTAAACTAGATGGTCCACACAAACCCAGAGGGTTTAAACTAGATGGTCCACACAAACCCAGAGGGTTTAAACCAGATGGTCCACACAAACCCAGAGGGTTTAAACTAGATGGTCCACACAAACCCAGAGGGTTTAAACTAGATGGTCCACACAAACCCAGAGGGATTAAACTAGATGGTCCAGACAAACCCAGAGGGTTTAAACTAGATGGTCCACACAAACCCAGAGGGTTTAAACTAGATGGTCCACACAAACCCAGAGGGATTAAACTAGATGGTCCAGACAAACCCAGAGGGTTTAAACTAGATGGTCCACACAAACCCAGAGGGTTTAAACTAGATGGTCCACACAAACCCAGAGGGTTTAAACTAGATGGTCCACACAAACCCAGAGGGTTTAAACTAGATGGTCCACACAAACCCAGAGGGTTTAAACTAGATGGTCCACACAAACCCAGAGGGATTAAACTAGATGGTCCAGACAAACCCACAGGGTTTAAACTAGATGGTCCACACAAACCCAGAGGGATTAAACTAGATGGTCCAGACAAACCCAGAGGGTTGTGATGAAAGCACATCCGAACCTCTTCCTCTTCAGCATTCAGAAAATATATACATCTTATATAAACATCTTGACAGACTGCATTACAGCTTGGTAAAACAGCAGCACAGAGTTCATCTCCGGGACTCAGGTCCCTGCCATCCATGATCTCTACCATGACCTCTACCATAACCGCTACCATGACCTCTACCATGACCTCTACCATGACCTCTAACATAACCGCTACCATGACCTCTACCATGATCTCTACCATGACCTCTACCATAACCGCTACCATGACCTCTACCATGATCTCTACCATGACCTCTACCATGATCTCTACCATGACCTCTACCATGACCTCTACCATGACCTCTACCATGACCTCTACCATGACCTCTACACCAGGTGGTGTCAGAGGAAGGCCCTATGAACAGTGACTAACCGCAGTCATCCACAGAGAACTCTCTAATCATCCACGGACAACTCTCTATTCATCCTCATGGCAATGCCTCTAGTTCAACCCCAAGCCTTTAGAATGTGAAACAAGACTGACAAATAATTATAAAACAGGTGTCTCATCTGCCCGATCCCTACTCACACACACACACACCTTCAAACACACACACACACACACACATACACACACCTACACACACACACACACACACACACACACACACACACATACACACACACACACACACACACACATACACACACACACACACACACACACACACACACACACACTAACACACTCACACTGACACACACAATTACTCACACACAGTAACACACTTATACACGCACCCTAGTCTCTCACTCACGCACACTAACAGACTGACAAATTATCACATTGACTCTCTTCTGGTACTGTTACTAATTATCACATGGACTCTGTTTCGGTACTGTTACTAATTATCACATGGACTCTGTTTCGGTACTGTTACTAATTATCACATGGACTCTGTTCTGGTATTGTTACTAATAATCACATGGTTCTGCTACTCCAAATATACAGACATTTTGTCCATATATGTTAATCCAGTATATATTTTTATCTTACATTTTAATTTACTTCTGTGTTTTAATAAAAGTTAGTTAACACCTGTTGTTAATTCAGTATGTCACAAGGACTATTTGATTTTCATCTGATTTATTTGGTAAACTCAAACTGATCCTTTTCCCTCAGTGCCTCAATCTCTCTCACTCTCTCTGTCCTCCCTCTTTTTCTTTCTATTTCTTTCAGCTCAAAGCATTCAAATGTGAGTTTTTTGCAAGTTTTATATTTATTTGGTACCTGTCTTGAGTTTCAAATGTTGACATACATAAATTAATGTCTGTAGGTAAAGCAACATGTCTGTCTAGACCAGAGGTGTCAAACCGGTTCCTTGGAGGGCAGAGTGTCTGCAGGTTTTTGGGTTTTCCTATAAATTGGTTCCCAGTTCAGATCTAAACAACCAGGTGAGGGTAGAAACTAACCAATTAGTGACCTAATTAGTCAATCCAGTATAAGGTGAGAGGGAAAATCTGCAGACACTCAACCCTCCATGGAACCAGTTTGACACCTCTGGTCTAGAGTAAACAGACCCTGGCAATGTATTGTAACTTGCTGAAAATGTTCTATGTCTTTTGTATAATTTACAGGGCTCAACATTTGAGTTAAATTGTAAGGGACAGAAACAAAGTAGTGTTTCCAGTAGTGTTTCCAGTTGTGTTTCCAGCAGTGTTTCCAGCAGTGTTTCCAGTAACGTTTCCAGCAGTGTTTCCAGCAGTGTTTCCAGTAACGTTTCCAGCAGTGTTTCCAGTAGCATTTCAGGCAGTTTTTCCAGTAACATTTTCAGCAGTGTTTTCAGTAGTGTTTCTAGCAGTGTTTCCAGTAGTGTTCCCAGCAGTGTTTCCAGTAGTGTTTCCAGCGTTGTTTCCAGTAGCGTTTCCAGCAGTGTTTCCAGTAGTGTTTCCAGCGTTGTTTCCAGTAGCGTTTCCAGCAGTGTTTCCAGTAGCGTTTCCAGCAGTGTTTCCAGTAGCGTTTCCAGCAGTGTTTCCAGTAGCATTTTCAGCAGTGTTTCCAGTAGTGTTTCCAGCAGTGTTTCCAGCATTGTTTCCAGCATTGTTTCCAGCAGTGTTTCCAGTAGCGTTTTCCGCTACAACACATATGTCCTTGTAACACACAGCCATTAATGCCACTGGAAGGGGCGACATCCTACGGCGGACATGTTAGCGTTCCATTAACGGTACACGCATTGTCCTGCAGACATCATCACCCGCATGGGCTGATTTGTCGGCTGACTCCTCAACACTCTGGGGAACGCTCAGACAGCAGCGTTGTTAACAGCATGCTGTCATAACAATGCAAACTCTGCCCTCTCGCTTCTGCCTCACCCTCCTCCCTCTGGTGTCCTGACTCTGCCTCACCCTCCTCCCTCTGGTGTCCTGACTCTGCCTCACCCTCCTCCCTCTGGTGTCCTGACTCTGCCTCACCCTCCTCACTTTGGTGTCCAGACTCTGCCTCACCCTTCTCACTCTGGTGTCCTGACTCTGCCTCACACTCCTCCCTCCAGTGTCCTGACTCTGCCTCACCCTCCTCCCTCTGGTGTCCTAACTCTGCCTCACCCTCCTCCCTCCGGTGTCCTGACTCTGCCTCACCCTTCTCACTCTGGTGTCCTGACTCTGCCTCATCCACCCTCCTTTTCTCCCGGCCATGGATGAGTGACTCAGAGATACTGAACAAGGTGGAGGGCAGCTGGTCAGAGGAAAACTACTTCCCGTGGACCTAAAATCGTCCCACCTGTAAAAAGCCTTGCTTTCTATCACTCCTTTTCTTCAGCACAAAGCTGCTTTTATCAATCTATATTCTTAGCTTTTGCCTCCAAACCATCTCAACTTCCTGTCTGCTGGGCTTTAACACCCCCTTCCTTGTCTGGCAAACACTGGTTTGTCAACTATTTAGAAAAAGGCCCCCTCTCCTCAGTGACTCATCCCTCTGGTCTCAGTCACACAGAACAACATAAACACATAACTGCCTCCCCTCTCCCTGCTCCCCTCTCCCTGCTCCCCTCTCCCTGCTCCCCTCTACCTTCATTCTCCCTCCCTCCCTTCTCCTTCCCCTCTCCCTCCCTTCTTACTCCCCTCTCCCTGCCCTCTGTCTCCCCTCTGCCTCCTCTCTCTCTACACTCTGCCTCCCCTCTCCCTCCCCTCTCCCCACTTCTCCCTCCCTCCCTCCCTCCCTTCTCCCTCCCTTCTCCCTCCCCTCTGTCTCCCATCTGTCTCCCATCTTTCTCCCCTTTCTCTCCACATATAAAGTCCTGCAAACAATAATATCTAGATGCCTAACAACCTCCGCCACTTTCTCCACATCATCTCTGGAGACCTCCAATTTCTCACCTCCTTGATCACATCATCCTTGATAGCCAGAGTTGCCCCTCTCCTCAACAAACCAACACTTAACCCCTCAGATGTTCAAAACTGCAGGCCATTATCCCTTCTGTCTTTCCTTTCCAAGACATTTGAGGGAGCTGTCTCTGACCAACTCTCCTGTCATCTCTCTCAGAGCGATCTTCTTGACCCCAATCAGTCAGGCTTCAAGGCATCTTGCTCAACCGAGACCACTCTCCTCTGCGTCACATCTGATTGTCTCTCCTCTGATCTCATTCTCCTAGATCTGTCCACTGCCTTTCGACACTGTGAACCATCAGATCCTGCTCTTCACCCTCTCAGGGCTGGGTGTCTTGGGCTCTGCTTCCTACCTGGTCGGCCTGACTGCTCCAGGACCTCTCCATCAAGGTTGACAACTCCACAGTATCAAAGAGTGGCTTGGCGTGACCCTTGACAACACCCTGTCGTTCCCCACAAACATCAAAGCAGTGACTCTGTCCGGATGTGGTAGGAATCTGTTTTCAGGTTCCTACCACATCCATAGAACAAGACATGTTTTCAGGTTCCTACCACATCCATAGAACAAGACATGTTTTCAGGTTCCTACCACATCCGGATAACAAGACATGTTTTCAGGTTCCTACCACATCCGTAAAACAAGACATGTTTTCAGGTTCCTACCACATCCATAGAACAAGACATGTTTTCAGGTTCCTACCACATCTGTAGAACAAGACATGTTTTCCCTTGACAACACCCTGTCGTTCCCCACAAACATCAAAGCAGTGACTCTGTCCGGATGTGGTAGGAATCTGTTTTCAGGTTCCTACCACATCCGTAGAACAAGACATGTTTTCAGGTTCCTACCACATCCGTAAAACAAGACATGTTTTCAGGTTCCTACCACATCCATAGAACAAGACATGTTTTCAGGTTCCTACCACATCCGTAGAACAAGACATGTTTTCAGGTTCCTACCACATCTGTAGAACAAGACATGTTTTCCGGTTCCTACCACATCCGTAGAACAAGACATGTTTTCAGGTTCCTACCACATCCGTAGAACAAGACATATTTTCAGGTTCCTACCACATCCGTAGAACAAGACATGTTTTAACGGAGGAAGCGGTGCATGTCCTTAAACAGGCCATGGTCAAATCCCAACTAGACAACTCCAACTCTGTATACGCGTCTCTGCTCACTCCTCTGGTTCCCAGTTGACCCTCACATCCACTACCAGACCCAGATTCTACCCAACAAAGCAGCAAACTGCCCCTCTCTACCTTCATATGGTATTCCAACCCTACATCCCTGGGCTCTTCACTCTGACACCTCTGGTCTCCTGGTCATCCACCTTTTCACTCTGACACCTCTGGTCTCCTGGTCATCCACCTCTTCACTCTGACACCTCTGGTCTCCTGGTCGTCCACCTCTTCACTCTGACACCTCTGGTCTCCTGGTCATCAACCTCTTCACTCTGACACCTCTGGTCTCCTGGTCATCCACCTCTTCACTCTGACACCTCTGGTCTCCTGGTCATCCACCTCTTCACTCTGACACCTCTGGTCTCCTGGTCATCCACCTCTTCACTCTGACACCTCTGGTCTCCTGGTCATCCACCTCTTCACTCTGACACCTCTGGTCTCCTGGTCATCCACCTCTTCACTCTGACACCTCTGGTCTCCTGGTCGTCCACCTCTTCACTCTGACACCTCTGGTCTCCTGGTCATCCACCTCTTCACTCTGACACCTCTGGTCTCCTGGTCATCCACCTCTTCACTCTGACACCTATGATCTCCTGGTCATCCACCTCTTCACTCTGACACCTCTGGTCTCCTGGTTGTCCACTCATACAGGAAGATAGCTTTGACTTGGCCATGCAGCCCAGTCAAAGCTGTCTTGATACCCCAGTGGGGAATACTAATGTGTCCATAACATTCCCGCCCATCTCCCGAAGACATCTGACACCCTAACAACTTTAAGAATATCTTAAATTATTATGTTGTTTTGAAGTTTTCATTTGAGAATTTGTTTTTATGCTATTGTATTTTTATATTTTTATTTGTGAAGCACATTGAATTGCTTCTATGTATGAATTGTGCTCTATAAATAAGCTTGCTTGCTAAATAACTCACCAATATAGTTTTGGTTTGTCTCAGGCAGATGAGAAAAGTCTACTTCTTTTTAAGAGGAGGTATGTATGTAATGAGACAATGATGTACATGTATTTGAATAACACTGTAACAGAATTCCCTGAAGTAAATTGTGTCTAACATTTAACAGTTAGGATACACTCACTAAATAAATGACTCTATGGTAAACTGTAGCACAGAGCATATGCACACAAAGAACAAGGAGAATTTAAATGTATTGAAATATGTTGTAAATTACACAGTAACAGACCAAAAAGATCTGACAGTAACAGACCAACAAGGTCTGACAGTAACAGACCAACAAGGTCTGACAGTAACAGACCAACAAGCTCTGACAGTAACAGACCAACAAGGTCTGACAGTAACAGACCAACAAGGTCTGACAGTAACAGACCAACAAGGTCTGACAGTAACTGACCAACAAGCTCTGACAGTAACAGACCAACATGACCTGAGTTAAGGTACCTCTGCAGACTTTTCCTGTTCCACAACATGAACAAGTCACACACTACTAGAATTTGACTTATTTGCTCAGGTCTTTCTGAAAAGAACCACCAAAAATAACAGCTAAATGCAACAGATGTCCTATTCTGATTAAAATAATTGAGATGTTAGAGCTGAATCAAGGCGAAGAAGAGTTCAATCAAGGCGTAGTAAATATTACTTCAGCGTAGCGATTAGCAACTTCATTCTGTTGTCTATTGAGGGTTCTGCTGTAGTCTTAGGAGCTACCAGATGAGTGTGTTGATGGTTGAAGCACCACAATCCAGGAAGTGCCAGTGCAGTTTCCCATAAACGTCCTGCACTTCAGAGGATCTGCAGAAAGTGTCCTGAAGTACAACATGTTGCAATGTGGTGAAGAAATGGAGATGCAATTAATGTCGTTGAGAAATGTATGTCGTTGAGAAATGTATGTCGTTGAGAAATGTACGTTGTTGAGAAATGTACGTTGTTGAGAAATGTATGTCGTTGAGAAATGTATGTTGTTGAGAAATGTATGTTGTTGAGAAATGTATGTTGTTGAGAAATGTACGTTGTTGAGAAATGTTTGGCGTCCCTAGTGGTTCATCAGATGTTTGGTCCTGGTGCCGTTGAGAGCATCACACCGCGTTCACTGTGACATGTAACAGGTCAGGGATTAAGGGTCAGGGGTCAGGGGTTAGGGGTTAGAGGATTAGACCTACCTTTCAGCATGAAGATGATTTTGGGTTGCAGCATGTTTGGGGAGTGTTTGGGAGATGACATAGACCTACCTTTTATCATGTGGATGATATTTGGTTGCATCAGGGCTGGGGAGCGTTTGGGAGATGACAGGGTGATGTTCTTAGCTGACTTCAGGAGGTGCAGCATGTTGGCTTGAGGGGAGAAGTCCAGCTCTGGGGGTTTCTTCTTCATCTCTATGTGGACGCCATGTATACATGACCAGATACCCTGCAGAGAGGAGGGGAGGCTGATGTCTGATTCTGGAATAAACTATATCATCATCATCATCATCACCATAATTTTCATCATCATCATCACCACCATCCCCAACAGAATCATCTCCACCATCATTACAATCATCACCATCATCACCAACATCATCATCATCATCAATAACCATCTTCACAATCATCACAACCACCATCATCACCATCATCATAAGTATCATCATTACCCTTATCATCACCATCATTTCCTCCATCATCAACATCATCATCATCATCATCAATACCATCATCACCACCATCATCAACATCATCATTACCATCATCTTAACAACCAGAATCTTTACCATCATCCCCATTATCATCACCATTATCAAGACCATCATCACAATCTTAATTAGCACCAGCATCATCAACATCATCCCGTGATACAAGAAACATTTCCTGCCTACAATACACCTACTTCAGGTGAAGGTACTGTAACATACGCAGCTTCAGAATGGCTTATGTACCAACTAGAGAAACATGTTATTATGCGTTGAGTGGACCTTTCTACCCCTTGATAGCCTTTAGCCAACCCCTTTCATATGTATAAATACAGCCCCTTCATACATATAAACACTTCTGGGAAGGAGGAAATGTTCATGAATATTCATTTCCTGGTGGGTGGGTAGAATAAACACATCAACGACAAGCCTGATTTCTGTGTGACTTACATTTCTTTGAAAAATACATATTTTAAGGGTGCAAACACAAGCCGATTGCCTCATGTATAGGCCCTATTCAATGACTACTATTAGATTAAATTACTACTATTAGATTCAGTGGGTACCATTAGATTCAGAACCGACCATCAGATTAAATGATTTACATTAAATTAAATGACTACCATTAGATTCAGTGACTACCATTAGATTCAGTGACTACCATTAGATTCAGCAACTACCATTAGATTCAATGACTACCATTAGATTCAATGACTACCATTAGATTCAATGACTACCATTAGATTCAGCGACTACCATTAGATTCATTCTTTTGTTTAATGTTATAATTGTGTATAAATAAGTTCAGTTCTCTAACAAGACTGTGACAGTAAGATGAGGTAGAGACCTCCCTGTCAGTTTAAGGCTGTGACAGTTGGGTGAAGTAGAGACCTCCCTGTCAGTTTAAGGCTGTGACAGTAAGATGAGGTAAAGACCTCCCTGTCAGTTTAAGGCTGTTACAGTTGGGTGAGGTAGAGACCTCCCTGTCAGTTTAAGGCTGTGACAGTTGGGTGAGGTAGAGACCTCCCTGTCAGTTTAAGGCTGTTACAGTCGGGTGAGGTAGAGACCTCCCTGTCAGTTTAAGGCTGTGACAGTTGGGTGAAGTAGAGACCTCCCTGTCAGTTTAAGGCTGTTACAGTTGGGTGAGGTAGAGACCTCCCTGTCAGTTTAAGGCTGTTACAGTGGGGTGAGGTAGAGACCTCCCTGTCAGTTTAAGGCTGTTACAGTTGGGTGAGGTAGAGACCTCCCTGTCAGTTTAAGGCTGTTACAGTTGGGTGAGGTAGAGACCTCCCTGTCAGTTTAAGGCTGTTACAGTTGGGTGAGGTAGAGACCTCCCTGTCAGTTTAAGGCTGTTACAGTTGGGTGAGGTAGAGACCTCCCTGTCAGTTTAAGGCTGTGACAGTTGGGTGAGGTAGAGACCTCCCTGTCAGTTTAAGGCTGTTACAGTTGGGTGAGGTAGAGACCTCCCTGTCAGTTTAAGGCTGTGACAGTTGGGTGAAGTAGAGACCTCCCTGTCAGTTTAAGGCTGTTACAGTTGGGTGAGGTAGAGACCTCCCTGTCAGTTTAAGGCTGTTACAGTTGGGTGAGGTAGAGACCTCCCTGTCAGTTTAAGGCTGTTACAGTTGGGTGAGGTAGAGACCTCCCTGTCAGTTTAAGGCTGTGACAGTTGGGTGAAGTAGAGACCTCCCTGTCAGTTTAAGGCTGTTACAGTTGGGTGAGGTAAAGACCTCCCGGTCAGTGTCATTGGGCTGTTCTGCTCTGCTCTGTCAACACGGGCTCATACTCCCTCCCAAACATACATACACACACATACACAAACACACACACATCCTTAGTGTGGGCAACACACTGTAATCTTGCTGTGTTTGTGTGTGTGTCTGTAACCTTGCTGTATGTGTGTGTGTGTGTCTGTAACCCTGCTGTATGTGTGTGTGTGTGAGTGTGTGTGTGTCGTAACCCTGCTGTATGTGTGTGTGTGTGTGTGTGTGTCCATAACCCTGCTGTGTCAGCTTATTACTTTTTAAACTATCTCCTTCTGCCTGACGATCTACAAACTATCCTCCTAACTGCTCCGGGCCTCTCCCTGTCTCTTTGTCTGTCTGTTTTCCTGTCTCCCTGTCTCTTTGTCTGTCTGTCTGTCAGAATGTCTGTCAGTCTCCCTGTCTCTCTGTCAGTCTGTCTGTCTCCCTGTCAGTCTGTCTGTCTCCCTGTCTCTCTGTCTCCCTGTCTGTCTGTCTGTCTGTCAGTCTCCTTGTCTCTCTGTCTGTCAGTCTCCCTGTCTTTTTGTCTGTCTGTCTGTCAGAATGTCAGTCAGTCTCCCTGTCTCTCTGTCTGTCTGTCTCCCTGTCTCTCTGTCTGTCAGAATGTCTGTCAGTCTCCCTGTCTGTTTCTCAGAATGTCTCCTTGTCTCTCTGTTTGTCTGTCTGTCAGTCTCCCTGTCTCCCTGTCTGTCTCCCTGTCTGTCTGTCTCTGTTTTTCTGTTTCACTGTCTGTCTCCCTGTCTGTCTGTCTGTCTCTGTTTTTCTGTTTCACTGTCTGTCTGTCTCTCGTTCTGTCTGTGTTCCTGGTCTCTGTGTTAATGACACTCTCCACACTATTCCTTAGGACTCAGTCTTCCATCCTTCCTTCTTCCCCTGTCAGTCCTTTGTTTCTCCTCGGAGAGGAGCTGTGTAGCACACTAACCTAATCACAGCTGCCCTACTACTCTGCCCAAACTAACTGGTTGGGGAAACATTTATATAAGGAACAGTTTAAGTTTCAACTGTTCTGATAGGCCAAAATGTGCATCATCCAGGTAAAATCATCAACCCACTTGCACGTGACAAACTGATAGCAAAAGTAATATGTTGATGTGGTTGGACATGCTACAACACGAATACATTAAAGCCAAAAACGTTGCGTCTTCCTCACTGTGAAACTGCACCTTCTGATCATCAAAGCAACCTATTTTAGGAAATACCACTGGTTGGTGGATCTTTCTGAGTCTAAAGTGCAGTTTGTTCCAGGAAATAATGTCTGTCAGCTGGCGGGGCTAGCATAGTGCTAGCATGTGCCAGGTAACCTGATGGGACCATCTGCAATGTAGACACTGAATCATGATACGGCCCCAACATGACTGTCTCAGAGTGGAAGAGTTTACCTGGGGCAGAAGGTTATGGGATGCCAGGAAGGATCAGAATAAAACAGGCTGTCAGGCAGACAGACAGACAGGCTGACAGTTCAACAGACAGACAGGTAGACCGGCTGACAGGCCAACAGCCAGACAGGTAGACAGGCTGACAGACAGACAGGTAAACAGGCTGACAGGCCAACAGACAGACAGGTAGAAAGGCTGACAGGTCAACAGCCAGACAGGTAGACAGACAGGCTGACAGGCCAACAGCCAGACAGGTAGACAGGCTGACAGGCCAACAGACAGACAGACAGACAGACAGACAGACAGGCTGACAGGCCAACAGCCAGACAGGTAGACAGGCTGACAGGCCAACAGCCAGACAGACAGGTAGACAGGCTGACAGGCCAACAGACAGACAAACAGGTAGACAGGCGGACAAATAGACAGACAGACAGACACGCTGACAGGCCAACAGACAAACAGTGGTTATTTTCCTCCGGGTTCAACACCTGGCTCTCGGGTTGTATCACTTCTCCAGCCTCCCCTCTCTGTTCCCTCTCCACGTCCTGCACATCCTCCCCTCTCTGTTCCCTCTCCACGTCCTGCACATCCTCCCCTCTCTGTTCCCTCTCCACATCCTGCACATCCTCCCCTCTCTGTTCCCTCTCCATATCCTGCACATCCTCCCCTCTCTGTTCCCTCTCCACATCCTGCACATCCTCCCCTCTCTGTTCCCTCTCCACGTCCTGCACATCCTCCCCTCTCTGTTCCCTCTCCACGTCCTGCACATCCTCCCCTCTCTGTTCCCTCTCCACGTCCTGCACATCCTCCCCTCTCTGTTCCCTCTCCAAGTCCTGCACATCCTCCCCTCTCTGTTCCCTCTCCATATCCTGCACATCCTCCCCTCTCTGTTCCCTCTCCACGTCCTGCACATCCTCCCCTCTCTGTTCCCTCTCCACATCCTGCACATCCTCCCCTCTCTGTTCCCTCTCCACGTCCTGCACATCCTCCCCTCTCTGTTCCCTCTCCACATCCTGCACATCCTCCCCTCTCTGTTCCCTCTCCACATCCTGCACATCCTCCCCTCTCTGTTCCCTCTCCAAGTCCTGCACATCCTCCCCTCTCTGTTCCCTCTCCACGTCCTGCACATCCTCCCCTCTCTGTTCCCTCTCCACATCCTGCACATCCTCCCCTCTCTGTTCCCTCTCCACATCCTGCACATCCTCCCCTCTCTGTTCCCTCTCCACGTCCTGCACATCCTCCCCTCTCTGTTCCCTCTCCACGTCCTGCACATCCTCCCCTCTCTTCCCCAGACAGTCCCAGCAGGGTCCAGCCAGTGTTCCAAGGGTTACTACTACCCCCTATAAACTAACCCCTACACCCTAACCCCTCCACACTAACCCCTACAACATAACCCCTACACACAAACCTCTTCACACTAACCCTTACACACTAACCCCTACACACTAACCCCTACAACCTAACCCCTACACCCTAACCCCTCCACACTAACCCCTCCACACTAACCCCTCCACACTAACCCCTACACCCTAACCCCTCCACACTAACCCCTCCACACTAACCCCTACACCCTAACCCCTACAACCTAACCCCTACACCCTAACCCCTCCACACTAACCCCTACACCCTAACCCCTACAACATAACCCCTACAACATAACCCCTACACACTGACCCCTTTACACTAACCCCTACAACCTAATCCCTACACACTAACCCCTACTCCCTAACCCCTCCACACTAACCCCTACAACATAACCCCTACACACTGATCCCTTTACACTAACCCTTACACCCTAACCCCTACAACCTAACCCCTACACACTGACCCCTTTACACTAACCCCTACAACATAACCCCTACACACTGACCCCTTTACACTAACCCCTACACCCTAACCCCTACAACATAACCCCTACACACTGACCCCTACACATTAACCCCTACACCCTAACCCCTACAACATAACCCCTACACACTGACCCCTTTACACTAACCCCTACACCCTAACCCCTGCAACCTAACCCCTACACACAAACCTCTTCACACTAACCCCTACAACCTAACCCCTACACACTAACCCCTACACCCTAACCCCTACAACCAAACCCCTACACACAAACCTCTTCACACTAACCCCTACACACTAACCCCTACACACAAACCCCTCTACACTAACCCCCCCACACTAACCCCTACGCACTAACCCCTACAACATAACCCCTACACACAAACCTCTTCACACTAACCCCTACAACATAACCCCTACACACTGACACCTTTACACTAACCCCTCCACCCTAACCCCTACAACATAACCCCTACACACAAACCTCTTCACACTAACCCTTAGACACTAACCCCTACAACCTAACCCCTACACACAAACCTCTTCACACTAACCCTTACATACTTACCCCTACACACTAACCCCTACAACCTAACCCCTACACCCTAACCCCTACACCCTAACCCCTACACACTAACCCCTACACCCTAACCCCTACAACATAACCCCTACACACTGACCCCTTTACACTAACCCCTACAACCTAATCCCTACACACTAACCCCTACAACCTAACCCCTACACACTGACCCCTTTACACTAACCCCTACAACATAACCCCTACACACTGACCCCTTTACACTAACCCCTACAACATAACCCCTACACACTGACCCCTTTACACTAACCCCTACACCCTAACCCCTGCAACCTAACCCCTACACACAAACCTCTTCACACTAACCCCTACAACCTAACCCCTACACACTAACCCCTACACCCTAACCCCTACAACCAAACCCCTACACACAAACCTCTTCACACTAACCCCTACACACTAAGCCCTACACACAAACCCCTACACACAAACCCCTCTACACTAACCCCTCCACACTAACCCCTACAAACTAACCCCTACGCACTAACCCCTCCACAGCTATCTTACCCTGCTGATGGTGAAGAGTAGTCCAGGGCGTCCACTGCAGATCCCGGTGAAGCAGTATCTCAGCCTCCAGTAGAACAGGTGTTCTGATATGAAGGTGATGAGTGCCAGGCCCATGGCTGTGGCCAGCATGTAGAACACACCGGCCATGTTGTCTATGTCCAGCTGACTGGACATCACCTCGTTCTTCTCGTTGTGACAGATCCCCGTCAGCCAGATGGCCTCCAGCTCCTCCATCTCACCTGAGATAGACAGAGATAGAGGGTCCATGTCAGTAAAGTCTATGACATTATCCTGAGATAGACAGAGATAGAGAGTCTATGTCAGTAAAGTCTTTGACATTATCCTGAGATAGACAGAGATAGAGAGTCTATGTCAGTAAAGTCTTTGACATTATCCTGAGATAGACAGAGATAGAGAATCTATGTCAGTAAAGTCTTTGACATTATCCTGAGATAGACAGAGATAGAGAGTCTATGTCAGTAAACTCTATGACATTATCTACTGACAGATAATTGAAAGGGTTAGATAGATAATAATAGGAAAAGGATAGACAGAAAGATAAATAGAGCAAGATAGATGGATGTATAGATGATAGAAGATTAGATAGATGGATGTATAGATTATAGAAGATTAGATAGATGGATGTATAGATGATAGAATATTAGATAAATAGATGGATGTATAGATGATAGAAGATTAGATAAATAGATGGATGTATAGATGATAGAAGATTAGATAGATGGATGTATAGATGATAGAAGATTAGATAAATAGATGGATGTATAGATGATAGAAGATTAGATAAATAGATGGATGTATAGATGATAGAAGATTAGATAAATAGATGGATGTATAGATGATAGAAGATTAGATAAATAGATGGATGGCGTATTTCACAAAGAGAGACAAACAAATGTGTGTTTGTCTTGCCCAGATGTTCTGACTAGCCTTAGTAAAAGAACAAAGTGTCAAACTAAGACAAAGTAAACACCACTCTCTTTGTTTTCTGTCTTACTACCCCCTCTGTTTCTGAGTCTGTGTGCATGTGTATGTGTATGTGTGTGTGTATGTGTGTGTGTGTAGCCCAGAGGTTCAGACTGGCCTCAGTAAAAAGGTGAGGTGCACAAACTAAACACTTCAGTAATTGCTACAGTAAGCGCTTCTCTCATGTCTCTGTCTCTCCCCCTTCTTCCACCTCTCATGTCTCTGTCTCTCCCCCTTCTTTCACCTCACATTTCTCTGTCTCTACCCTTCTTTCACCTCACATGTCTCTGTCTCTCCCCCTTCTTTCACCTCACATGTCTCTGTCTCTCCCCCTTCTTCCACCTCTCATGTCTCTGTCTCTCCCCCTTCTTTCACCTCACATTTCTCTGTCTCTCCCCCTTCTTTCACCTCACATGTCTCTGTCTCTCCCCCTTCTTTCACCTCACATGTCTCTGTCTCTCCTCCTTCTTTCACCTCTCATGTCTCTGTCTCTCCCCCTTCTTTCACCTCTCATGTCTCTGTCTCTCCCCCTTCTGTCACCTCTCATGTCTCTGTCTCTCCCCCTTCTGTCACCTCTCATGTCTCTGTCTCTCCCCCTTCTGTCACCTCTCATGTCTCTGTCTCTCCCCCTTCTTTCACCTCACATGTCTCTGTCTCTCCCCCTTCTGTCACCTCTCATGTCTCTGTCTCTCCCCCTTCTGTCACCTCTCATGTCTCTGTCTCTCCCCCTTCTTTCACCTCACATGTCTCTGTCTCTCCCCCTTCTTTCACCTCTCATGTCTCTGTCTCTCCCCCTTCTTTCACCTCACATGTCTCTGTCTCTCCCCCTTCTTTCACCTCACATGTCTCTGTCTCTCCCCATTCTTTCACCTCACATGTCTCTGTCTCTCCCCCTTCTTCCACCTCTCATGTCTCTGTCTCTCCCCCTTCTGTCACCTCACATGTCTCTGTCTCTCCCCCTTCTTTCACCTCACATGTCTCTGTCTCTCCCCATTCTTTCACCTCACATGTCTCTGTCTCTCCCCCTTCTTTCACCTCTCATGTCTCTGTCTCTCCCCCTTCTTTCACCTCACATGTCTCTGTCTCTCCCCCACTACAACACTTATATTTTGAATATTTAAGATTTCTATTCATACTGTCCATATTCCCATTTCTACATTAATTGAAATTGCTTCTAGTCATTATTGCTATGTATATTTTGTATTTTTATTATTATTTTGCTTTATATATTTCTTTAAATTGTGTGCATTATAATTATTGGCTGTATTGTAGTGTATTCTAGTGTAAATGTGAGGTATTTTAATTATATTGGCTGTATTGTAGTGTATTCAAGTGTAAATGTGAGGTATTTTAATTATATTGGCTGTATTCTAGTGTATTCTAGTGTAAATGTGAGGTATTTTAATTATATTGGCTGTATTCTAGTGTATTCTAGTGTAAATGTGAGGTATTTTAATTATATTGGCTGTATTCTAGTGTATTCTAGTGTAAATGTGAGGTATTTTAATTATATTGGCTGTATTCTAGTGTATTCTAGTGTAGATGTGAGGTATTTTAATTATATTGGCTGTATTGTAGTGTATTCTAGTGTAAATGTGAGGTATTTTAATTATATTGGCTGTATTCTAGTGTATTCTAGTGTAAATGTGAGGTATTTCAATTATATTGGCTGTATTCTAGTGTATTCTAGTGTAAATGTGAGGTATTTTAATTATATTGGCTGTATTGTAGTGTATTCTAGTGTAAATGTGAGGTGTTTTAATTATATTGGCTGTATTCTAGTGTATTCTAGTGTAAATGTGAGGTGTTTTAATTATATTCTAGTGTATTCTAGTGTATTCTAGTGTATTCTAGTGTATTCTAGTGTATTCTAGTGTAAATGTGAGGTGTTTTAATTATATTGGCTGTATTCTAGTGTATTCTAGTGTAAATGTGAGGTGTTTTAATTGTATTCTAGTGTATTCTAGTGTATTCTAGTGTATTCTAGTGTAAATGTGAGGTGTTTTAATTATATTGGCTGTATTCTAGTGTATTCTAGTGTAAATGTGAGGTGTTTTAATTATATTCTAGTGTATTCTAGTGTATTCTAGTGTAAATGCGCTACATTGGTACAGTTATTCTGAACTGTCCTTCAGGGCAGATGATGTTCACACTGATGGGGGTGGCAGCTGCAGGACTTACGGCTGCTCATTTCTTGTCCTCTCATCCCTCTAACCTCTTCTCCACCCCACCTCATTCTCTTCTTCGTTCCTAACTACTCTTCTCCTCTCCTCCTTTCTATCTTATCTCCTCTTCTCCTCCTCTATTCCTGTCTTGTCTTCTCCATCTCTCCTCCCTCATTTCCTCTTATCTGTGCAGTATGAAGCGGAGCGCGCGGAGAGTCGGGGACCCAGAAGTAGTGATGGACATTCGAGGCTTCATTACCGTTCTTCTAGCAGCATGATATTATGCTAGCAACGGCCTTAAATCCCAAGGAGCAAACAACAGTAGTGTTGGATTTCAGTGGCTAGCCCTCATTGAAATATATAAGGCATTATAATTAACACTTTAGTCTGTACATTTTATGTTTATTGTCCGTTCTAATGTTATTCTTGTCTGTTCATTTTCACAGACTACATTGTTAACTATGTTGCCTTATACATTTCAATAATGGCTTTTATTGTAATAATGAAAATCTGAGTGCTCCCAGCATAATATCCTGCTGCTAAAATAACACTAATGAAGCCTCGTTTGGCCATCACTACTCGGCAGTTCAAGCCCAGACAGAGTCAGGATACAGCAGCGGATGAAACCGACCTGCTATCTGGAGAGGAGGAGGGGAGGCATATACAGACGCTGTGAAAAAGCACCGAACTACTATATCTCTCCCGTTAACAATTTGTACACTTCCGCGTTACGCCTGATGTCCACCAGATACGTCATTATTTAGAGTACGTTATTTTTGTCGGATGTCCTGTACGTATTTGTTCATGCTTGACACGTGCTTTCGCAAGGCAATACAGTTGAAGCAGAGAGAATACGTGTTCGCGGTATCCAGAGAACCTGCTGTATATGACCAAAGTGCATATTGCCACCGGGACATCAACTCCAAAAACGCTGCCTGGAGCAGGATTACTACTACAGTTATATCTGCGCAGTTGAATGAGATACTATACTTGTGGAATATAGGTGCTGGTGAATCAGCTAGGAACTTCGACAGAGCAGGTACTAAAAAAGTATCTGGTACCAGGTACTATCCTACATTTTTGTCCAGTGGAAAAGCAGAAAAGGCGGGGCGAGTAGAGCTGAGTCAAGCTGATACATGGTGTAGGAATACTTTAATACAATTTTATTTTACGTTAACCCGATGAAGAGTAGACAGAACGTCTCATGTGATAACTTGCATATTATTTGGGTGTTAATTGATGAAACAATTAAGGTCACATTTATCCAGGGCTCATATTATTTCTTCCAAACAGTCTCATTGTCTTAGATTTTTCCACATTTATTTGTTAAGAGAGACTGATAAGGAACAAGGTATACTGTTTGGAAAAATAATAATTGTTATTATTGTGAAGTTTTTATTTTACATTTTTCCCCCTTGAAGATTTCAGTTTGTTTTTCAATTGAATTGTCCACATATAGGTCACATTAAAAGTGGAAAAAGTTCTGACATGATTTGCCCTAACCCTAACCTTTACATCACAAAAACCTGCCATTTTAACAGGGTGTGTAGACTTTTTCTATTCACTGTACTCTGGTTGTTACCACTTAATATAATATTTCTTCAGATCTTCAAAAATGAAATACATTTGTTTTCAACGTGTACTTTGCACAAACGTGTGGGTTTGTACAGTATTCTGTGTGCGACTGTTAAACCTTTTATGGACAGAAAAACAGTCAAAATCCAAATTGAGCCTCGCCTCAGACTGCACACTGCAGTCCAATAAGTTATATCTGCAGGGGCATTACTTAACCCTATGGGGGTTCCTGAATATTAAGTTATGCCCAATGAATATTAAGTTACACCCACTGATGTTCCCTATTGGTCAGTTTGGGGACATCCTGGTTTGACACACATTTCAACACTAGGTGTCATGTATGCGTATGGCATCATTACGTCGAGTGTACTAATGGAGGAAGAGTAAACTAATGTTACAACTTTATCTCAGAGTCCATGTGATTTCATTCAATATCTTTTGTCAAGATATAACACTAGGTTCAAGCAGTTCAAGCAATGATATAGAAAACAAAAGTGTATTTGCTTTGACTGCATGTTGAAAAAGTGCTCTAGTCTGATTATGCTTGTACCAATTATGTGAAATTATATGGTATTTTCCAATGCCATTTAATTGTATTTTATTTCAGGATTAAAATTGTTTCATAACATACAACTGAAATATATTTATTTGAAGACTGAAGTGCCTCTAAAAATAGTTTGAAATATTTAGGTTACAGTCAAGAATGAGACACTGGAGGTTTAGAAAGCCGCTGAGTGCAGTTATAATACAGACACATCCATACATACACATGCAGTCATACTCACTATGCCTGCCATGGTCAGTTTTTCTTTGAGTAGCCATTGCTTGGTTATATGTGATACAGTAGAGGGCGATCATTAGGAGGTTGATGGTTGAGAATGCTGCTTATTGCAGTTACAATATAGTTGATCTGAGCTTTACATGTTACAAAGTGAAACAGGCCTCCCTTTTGCACAATTTTATACAGGATTACCATTCATGCATTTCCATCGATTCAACATATTACACAAATGTGAACATGCTGTGTAAGGTACATTGTGCAGTGGACCTGTGAGCAACAACTTCAGTGTCAGCTAAACTGTTCTGCTTTGCTGAGATCTGTGAGTTCTGCTGTGAAGATCTGACCAGTTTTAATACAATCATTGTAATGGTTTCTCCTTCCTTTGACTTGCATTGTTCAATTTAACTGCATTGTTCTAGAAAGGGGAAACTGGTAACTGGAAGTGTTGAATTTTCTATAGCCTGTTGCAGAAAGGAGGCACATTTCAATATGCATCATGTAGAGGTCAGGTCAACATCATAGGTTTGATCAATGTTATATTCTTTCAGTGTCCATGGAATTAGGACACACGTTATCTGATACTTTTTATTTACATTGTCTGAACTCCATCCTGTCCCTGCATTTAGTCACGTGATTTCACAGAACTCCCACTGCATTCTCTACACACTATCTAACTGCACAGTGTTTTTCTCTGAAATCAGCTGACCTCCTCAGAGGTTCTTCACCACACACTGTGAGCTCTACATGGATGTTCTGATTGGTCAAACACTATCAATCCATGATTGCAGTCTGCTATAAATAAGAACACCTAGGGATGGGTGTCACCTTGACTTCTGGATGTTCATTGGGCTGTAAGTGTCTGCTTTATAATTATTACAGGTTTGAACTTTGTTGATCTTATTTCCAGTATTATTATGATTGTATTTGCAATAGTGGCAGAATGCTTATGTAATTAACACATTTACTGCTTGTCCTATCCATGACAGTTATTTTATTAACTACTCACTTCTCACTGTTGTTGACATGGATATATACTGTACACTGCCCATGTTCCTGAATGTAGTGAATTATCTTGCTCAGGAAGCAGAAATAGTTAGAGGCTACATTGGGTAACCTTTCTAAAGAGAAATGGGTAATTGTTGTAATCAAAAACCTGCTGATATATCAATCAATCAATCAAATTTATTTATAAAGCCCTTTTTACAACAGCAGTTGTCACAAAGTGCTTTACAGAGACACCCGGCCTTAAACCCCAAGGAGCAAACAACAGTATTGAAATTCAGTGGCTAGGAAAAACTCCCTAAGAAGGTCGAATTTTAGGAAGAAACCTAGAGAGGACCCAGGCTCAGAGGGGTGACCAGTCCTCTTCTGGCTGTGCCGGGTGAGATATTAAGAGTCCAATTGGAATAATAAATAAATTTCTCCGGGCTAAATCCAGAGTCTATTTGATTTTAGACTAGGTCAGAAGTATGACCAGGTGGACAAGGACAGGGACAGCAACGGGCCCCCCAAACCAGGTAATCCGCAGGTGTGGACCAGGACCTCATCTCCTCCTAAAATTTAAAACTGGAGGAGACTGAGAAAAGTTAGTAGTACATCCCTCATATATTTAGTTTAATCACCCTAGACAATGCTTTGCACTCTGTTCCCCTGTTAAATATATACCAGGAGAAATAGATTGTCCCTCATTCATTAAATGTGCATACAATAAAATAAGTTACCCTAATGATGGCTGAGTTTGCTCTTCTAAAGGACTTTGGGTCTGGGCTGAGACATGAAAATGTTCTGTAACTGCACTGATTTCTTCATGGAGACATGGAGAATGACGAATAGTTAATTAGTCATTTTAGGCTATAGTTTATGCTGAAAATTTTGTATCTACTGTGTATTACCTAATCTATTAGGAATTAACTCCATATTTTCTTATATCAATTCACTGCTGTTCTTGCAAATGTTTAATGACTGATATACACCATCTATTGTGGGAATGTGAGAATAATAATAAAATACAATTATTTTATTTGTTGTGACATCAGCACCACTAATAAGCGTATGTGCCTTTAACGCTGCACAATTCAAACCGCGCCAAACATGGCAGACAGTAACGTTAGTCGAGCTCCACAAATAGTATCGTTTTTATACAAGGACTTTGAACTGGGCCGTGTGAATAAAAAAAGATTTGCCAGATGCAAAATATGCAACAACGTCAAATTTCATTCGTTATTTTAAGAACCACAAGGAAAGGTAAGAAAGTAATCTCTTTATATTCAGTTTCACTAAGATCTATAACGATTAAGTTACTAATGTAATTAATTAATCTTTTGTTTGTCATAATTTGGCCTTGGTTGCATATTATGTTTTTAATTTTTTCTTGTTAGAAATGTAACCATTTTCATTACTGAATATGTCTGGTAAATAGATGTAAGGGAATTTGACTATAACAGTGGCATAGCCTGAATTTTTATGTGGATGGGCATCTTAAAATGAGCGGGCATGTATATTATTACACGTAGGCTATAACGTCTGTATTATTTTGTGTGTTTGTGGACTGCATGTGGAAACTGAACTCCATCCTGTCCCTGCATTTAGTCACGTGATTTCACAGAACACCCTCTGCATTCTCTACACACTATCTAACTGCACAGTGTTTTTCTCTGAAATCAGCTGACCTCCTCAGAGGTTCTTCACCACACACTGTGAGCTGTACATGGATGTTCTGATTGGTCAAACACTATCAATCCATGATTGCAGTCTGCTATAAATAAGAACACCTAGGGATGGGTGTCACCTTGACTTCTGGATGTTCATTGGGCTGTAAGTGTCTGCTTTATAATTATTACAGGTTTGAACTTTGTTGATCTTATTTCCAGTATTATTATGATTGTATTTGCAATAGTGGCAGAATGCTTATGTAATTAACACATTTACTGCTTGTCCTATCCATGACAGTTATTTTATTAACTACTCACTTCTCACTGTTGTTGACATGGATATATACTGTACACTGCCCATGTTCCTGAATGTAGTGAATTATCTTGCTCAGGAAGCAGAAATAGTTAGAGGCTACATTGGGTAACCTTTCTAAAGAGAAATGGGTAATTGTTGTAATCAAAAACCTGCTGATATATCAATCAATCAATCAAATTTATTTATAAAGCCCTTTTTACAACAGCAGTTGTCACAAAGTGCTTTACAGAGACACCCGGCCTTAAACCCCAAGGAGCAAACAACAGTATTGAAATTCAGTGGCTAGGAAAAACTCCCTAAGAAGGTCGAATTTTAGGAAGAAACCTAGAGAGGACCCAGGCTCAGAGGGGTGACCAGTCCTCTTCTGGCTGTGCCGGGTGAGATATTAAGAGTCCAATTGGAATAATAAATAAATTTCTCCGGGCTAAATCCAGAGTCTATTTGATTTTAGACTAGGTCAGAAGTATGACCAGGTGGACAAGGACAGGGACAGCAACGGGCCCCCCAAACCAGGTAATCCGCAGGTGTGGACCAGGACCTCATCTCCTCCTAAAATTTAAAACTGGAGGAGACTGAGAAAAGTTAGTAGTACATCCCTCATATATTTAGTTTAATCACCCTAGACAATGCTTTGCACTCTGTTCCCCTGTTAAATATATACCAGGAGAAATAGATTGTCCCTCATTCATTAAATGTGCATACAATAAAATAAGTTACCCTAATGATGGCTGAGTTTGCTCTTCTAAAGGACTTTGGGTCTGGGCTGAGACATGAAAATGTTCTGTAACTGCACTGATTTCTTCATGGAGACATGGAGAATGACGAATAGTTAATTAGTCATTTTAGGCTATAGTTTATGCTGAAAATTTTGTATCTACTGTGTATTACCTAATCTATTAGGAATTAACTCCATATTTTCTTATATCAATTCACTGCTGTTCTTGCAAATGTTTAATGACTGATATACACCATCTATTGTGGGAATGTGAGAATAATAATAAAATACAATTATTTTATTTGTTGTGACATCAGCACCACTAATAAGCGTATGTGCCTTTAACGCTGCACAATTCAAACCGCGCCAAACATGGCAGACAGTAACGTTAGTCGAGCTCCACAAATAGTATCGTTTTTATACAAGGACTTTGAACTGGGCCGTGTGAATAAAAGTGGGGTAGGAGACATGATGCTCCATGATGGCCTGGAACAACTCATCCTCATCTTCACCATCAAAGGGAGGCTGGGAAGGGACACCGAGCACAGCAGCCAATATTAGAACTACAACCATCATCATACAAGAACTACAGAAGACATCATTACTGTAGAACTACAATGACCGTCATTATAACAGCATCTCATACAATAAAACATACACACCTGTCCAGCCAGCATCTCATACAATAAGACATACACACCTGTCCAGCCAGCATCTCATACAATAAAACATACACACCTGTCCAGCCAGCATCTCATACAATAAGACATACACACCTGTCCAGCCAGCATCTCATACAGGAGAACTCCGAAGGCCCACCAGTCGACAGACTTCCCATATGGCTGGTACGCTATGATCTGGAGGAGGAGAGAGGGAAGAAAGAGGAGGAAAGAAAAATAAGAGAAACCGAGACAGTGACATATAGAGAAGGAGCGAGGCAGACAGAGAAGAAGGAGCGAGGCAGACAGAGAAGAAGGAGCGAGGTAGACAGAGAAGAAGGAGCGAGGCAGACAGAGAAGAAGGAGCGAGGCAGACAGAGAAGAAGGAGCGAGGCAGACAGAGAAGAAGGAGCGAGGTAGACAGAGAAGAAGGAGCGAGGCAGACAGAGAAGAAGGAGCGAGGCAGACAGAGAAGAAGGAGCGAGGCAGACAGAGAAGAAGGAGCGAGGCAGACAGAGAAGAAGGAGCGAGGCAGACAGAGAACAAGGAGCGAGGCAGACAGAGAACAAGGAGCGAGGCAGACAGAGAAGAAGGAGCGAGGCAGACAGAGAAGAAGGAGCGAGGCAGACAGAGAAGAAGGAGCGAGGCAGACCGAGAAGCAGAGAAGCAGACCGAGAAGCAGAGAGGCAGACCGAGAAGCAGAGAGGCAGGCCGAGAAGCAGAGAGGCAGACCGAGAAGCAGAGAGGCAGACAGAGGCCCTACCTCCGGGGCGATGTAGTCTGGGGTCCCACAGAACGTCTTTGTTGTGACTCCATCTAGCATGTTCTCTTTACACATCCCGAAGTCAGCTATCTTAATGTGGCCCTCAGCATCCAACATTACATTGTCCAGCTTCAGGTCCCTGTAGAATATAATACAGTCATGCATTCCACCAATCACCACTCACTGTGGGTATCTGATCCAACGCATTCCACCAATCACCACTCACTGTGGGTATCTGACCAGAGGCATTCCACCAATCACCACTCACTGTGGGTATCTGACCAGAGGCATTCCACCAATCACCACTCACTGTGGGTATCTGACCCAAAGCATTCCACCAATCACCACTCACTGTGGGTATCTGACCCAAAGCATTCTACCAATCACCACTCACTGTGGGTATCTGACCCAAAGCATTCCACCAATCACCACTCACTGTGGGTATCTGACCCAAAGCATTCCACCAATCACCACTCACTGTGGGTATCTGACCCAAAGCATTCCACCAATCACCACTCACCATTGGTAATTGATGCACGACAGACTCACCGGTAAACGATGCCTTTGGAATGTAGGAAAAACAGGCCGATGGAAATCTCAGCAGCATAGAACCTACACACACACACACACACACACACACACACAGTTAGACAAAACACACACATAGTTCGACCAGACACTGGACTGTGTGTGTGTGTGTGTGTGGTGTTGGGTGGATTTCTTCAGAAAGCATAATTCCTTGGTGTGTGTCTGTGTTTGTGTGTCTGTGTTTGTGCGTCTGTGTTTGTGCCTGTGTGCCTGTACTTACACTGCATGGGGCTCCTTGAACTTTCCAACCTGTTGGATCTGATACATGAGGTCTCCTCCATTGATATACTCCATCACAAAATACAACCGGTCCTAGAATCAGACATACATATACACAGACAGTGAGACAGAGAGAAGATAGATAGATAGACTTTTTTGGAAAGGAAAGAAAATGTGCAGTGGTCTCTTAATTTTTTCCGGAGCTGTACATTCCCATGATATGTTAAATTATTCCCCTGATATGTTACAGTATTCCCCTGGTATGTTACAGTATTCCCCTGGTATGTTACAGTATTCCCCTGGTATGTTACAGTATTCCCCTGGTATGTTACAGTATTCACCCTCTGGAAAATCCTTCATGAGAGCCGGATGGCTGGCGGCAATGCATCTGCTCTTTAGAATGGGGAGTGACAGACTGTGTGCATGTGAGTGAGCGTGTGCGTCTGTGTGTATGTCTGTGTCTGTGTGTCTGTGTGTACCATGGTCTGGAAGCAGGAGTGTAGCTGCGTGAGGAAGGGGGGTTTCCCAGACAAGGCCAGGACCCTCTTCTCCACCATGGTGCACTCCACATCATCGTCCTGGATCACCACGTCCTTCTTCAGGATCTTGATGGCGTACAGCTCATCTGCTCCCTTACGTTCTGCTAACATCACCTGGACACAACAAGGTGTATTTACCAGGCTGGACACAACAAGGTGTATTTATCAGGCTGGACACAACAAGGTGTATTTACCAGGCTGGACACAACAAGGTGTATTTACCAGGCTGGACACAACAAGGTGTATTTACCAGGCTGGACACAACAAGGTGTATTTACCAGGCTGGACACAACAAGGTGTATTTACCAGGCTGGACACAACAAGGTGTATTTACCAGGCTGGACACAACAAGGTGTATTTACCAGGCTGGACACAACAAGGTGTATTTATCAGGCTGGACACAACAAGGTGTATTTACCAGGCTGGACACAACAAGGTGTATTTACCAGGCTGGACACAACAAGGTGTATTTACCTTGTTGTGGTAAATACACCTAGTATCTCCATCTACACACACACACAGTATCTCCATCTACACACACACACAGTATCTCCATCTATACACGCACACGCACGCACATAATTTCCGTCTACACACACATGCACGCATGCACAGTATCCCCATCTACACACACACACACACACACAGTATCTGCGTCTACACACACACGCGCACGCACACACAGTATCCCCATCTACACACACACAGTATCTGTATCTACAAACACACACAGTATCCCCATCTACACACACACAGTATCTGTATCTACAAACACACACAGTATCTCCGTCTACACACACACGGTATCTCCGTCTAGACACACATGGTATCGCCGTCTACACACACATGGTATCGCCGTCTACACACACATGGTATCACCGTCTACACACACACACACACACACGGTATCGCCGTCTACACACACACACACACAGTCAGCCTACCTTTCCAAAGCTTCCTTTGCCCAGCACCATGATGAAGTTGAAGTCTGTTAGTTTGACACGGTCCTGGTTACCGTTACTATCGTACTTAGAGATGGAGTTAGATGATGACCCATCGGTGTTCTTACCAGGACCAATCCGAGCCCTCTGATAGAGAGGACAGGAAGGGACACAGGACAAGAAGAGACACAGGACATCAATGTGGCAGCTGTACAAATGTATCAGATAACTGGGTCATTCACTATGTGTAGTTAGGGGTCACTGTAGTTAGGGGGAAAGTTTCACCTCAAATTTCTGTCGTATCTCTTCATTTCCCTCTTCTCCATCTGGTTGGACAGGGACATTAAAGTACTCTCCTTCCTCCTGGGATAACAATTTAAACCTGTACAACATTGATTAACATCATCACTTAACACTGTGGATTATCACTATGGGATTAACACTATTAACTTTATCGGTTAACACTGTGGATTTACACTATAGATTAACACTATTAACATAATTGATTAAGACTGTGGACTAACACTATAGATTAACACTATTAACATTATCGCTTAGGTCTGTGGACTAACACTATAGATTAACACTATTAACATTATCGCTTAACACTGTGGATTAACACTATAGATTAACAATATTAACATAATTGGTTAACACTGTGGACTAACACTATAGATGAACACTATTAACATCCCTCCACCTCCCTCCCACCATCTCACCATCCATCCACTCCTTGTTTCTGGAGTTCTGAGATGCCGAAGGACAGCGCTCCCATGAAGTCGTTCCGGCTGGTCAAATCCCAGTCCCAGATCTCCACAGACAGACGACGGTCCTTATCAGAGTCCTTCAGAGAACTACAGGAAGAGACAGTCATTACTATCAGGCTCTTTCAGAGAACTACAGGAAGAGACAGTCATTACTATCAGGCTCCTTTAGAGAACTACAGGAAGAGACAGTCATTACTATCAGGCTCTTTCAGAGAACTACAGGAAGAGACAGTCATTACTGTCAGGCTCCTTCAGAGAACTACAGGAAGAGACAGTCATTACTATCAGGCTCTTTCAGAGAACTACAGGAAGAGACAGTCATTACTGTCAGGCTCCTTCAGAGAACTACAGGAAGAGACAGTCATTATTATCAGGCTATTTCAGAGAACTACAGGAAGAGATAGGCATTACTATCAGGCTACTTCAGAGAACTACAGGAAGAGACAGGCATTATTATCAGGCTCTTTCAGAGAACTACAGGAAGAGACCGTCATTACTATCAGGCTCATTCAGAGAACTACAGGAAGAGACAGTCATTACTATCAGGCTCCTTTAGAGAACTACAGGAAGAGACAGTCATTACTATCAGGCTCCTTGAGAGAACTACAGGAAGAGACAGTCATTACTATCAGGCTCCTTGAGAGAACTACAGGAAGAGACAGTCATTACTATCAGGCTCTTTTAGAGAACTACAGGAAGAGACAGTCATTACTATCAGGCTCTTTTAGAGAACTACAGGAAGAGACAGTCATTACGATCAGGCTCTTTTTTATCAGACTCTTTTCTTTTAAAATGTGGTATGTGGGAAAATAATTACCTAAAGGCACATTACTCAGCTTTTGACTGGTACTGTATATCCCCAAATAAAATTAAAGTGGTGATCTAAATATGCAACAACTAGCATGGTTTGGCAATACGATTTGATGTGTGTCTTTGTTTAAACAGAACATGGGAGGAAACTCTGATGAATGACCTATGAAGTGTTCATATGGATATATTGAACAGTGTTTAACGGTGCTTAACAGGCAATGGTCTTCCTTACTGTTTGATCTGAAATAACCGTGAATTGATTGTCTACAGGACTAAGCCAGTCGACAATGTTTATTATCTTACCTACACAGAATGTGTCAAACATGAATCTCACAACATGAAAGTGTCTATAGCCAAGATATTATAAAGAGTAGAGATATCTCATAACGTGAAGGTCTCTATAGCCAAGTTATTGTAAAGAGTAGAGATATCTCATAACGTGAAGGTCTCTATAGCCAAGTTATTGTAAAGAGTAGAGATATCTCATAACGTGAAGGTCTTTATAGCCAAGTTATTATAAAGAGTAGAGATATCTCATCATGTGAAGGTCTCTATAGCCAAGATATTATAAAGAGTAGAGATATCTCATCACGTGAAGGTCTCTATAGCCAAGTTATTGTAAAGAGTAGAGATCTCATAACGTGAAGGTCTCTATAGCCAAGTTATTGTAAAGAGTAGAGATATCTCATAACGTGAAGGTCTCTATAGCCAAGTTATTATAAAGAGTAGAGATATCTCATAACGTGAAGGTCTCTATAGCCAAGTTATTATAAAGTGTAGAGATTATCTCACAATGTGAAGGTCTCTATAGTCAAGATACAGCTCTGGATAAAATTGAGACCACTGCACATTTTTCTTTCCTTTCCAAAAAGTTGAAAAGGAAAGTTTTGAGTTAGGAACTGAAGTGTAAAATTTGCAGTGGTCTTTTAATTTTAATCCTTCTGATCCTCACTCAAAATCTTTTTCGGAAAGGAAAGAAAAAGGTGCAGTGGTCTCAATTTTTTCAGGAGCTGTATTATAAAGGGTCGATTTTTTATAACATTAAGGTCTCTATAACCAAGATATTATAAAGAGAAGATATCTAACAACGTGAAGGTTTCTATAACCAAGATATTATAAAGAGAAGATATCTAACAGGGTGAAGGTCTCTATAATCGAGATATTATAAAGAGAAGATATCTAACAAGGTGAAGGTCTCTATAACCAAGATATTATAAAGAGAAGATATCTAACAAGGTGAAGGTCTCTATAACCGAGATATTACAAAGAGAAGATATCTCACAACGTGAAGGTCTCATTCCAGGTAGGGTTCAGGTTGCACTTAATGGTCCTGGTCTTCTGCTTGGTGTCACTTTTGGGGTCGGGGATGAGTTTGAGCTTCACATAGGGGTCAGAGAGACCATTAGGGTCCATGGGCACTAGGTTACAAGCCTCCTGGACTGGAAAGGAGGGGAAGAAGAGGGAAGGAGGACAAGGGAGGAAATGTGGAGGGAAGGGGGAGGGGGAGTAAGGAGATTTAAAAAACATTATCATCCATCATCAAAAATCTCATCCTCAGCTATCAACCTCAGTCATCATATTCAGCCAATATCAAACCTCATACTCAGCCATCATCAGCCATTATCCTGAGCCATTATCAAACTTCATCCTCAGCCATCATTATCCTCACCCTCAGCCATCATTATCCTCACCCTCAGCCATCATTATCCTCACCCTCAGCCATCATTATCCTCACCCTCAGCCATCATTATCCTCACCCTCAGCCATCATTATCCTCACCCTCAGCCATCATTATCCTCACCCTCAGCCATCATTATCCTCACCCTCAGCCATCATTATCCTCACCCTCAGCCATCATTATTCTCACCCTCAGCCATCATTATCTTCACCCTCAGCCATCATTATCTTCACCCTCAGCCATCATTATCTTCACCCTCAGCCATCATTATCTTCACCCTCAGCCATCATTATCTTCACCCATCCCCCTGATCACATTCCTGTTCAGACAGGAACCGTCCCTGTACATCTCTGGAGGTATTTTAATGAGAACCATTAGGAATGACATTCGGTATTGAACTGGAATTGACCCCGCCCCCTGTATCGGACTCCCTGAACTCTATTCATCCTTGTCGTCCCTTCCCTGTCATCCATTAAGCTTCCACTCATCGCCCGTTTAGTCTGTCAGTCGGGACAATCAATTCTCTTGTGTCTGGGTGAGTATGTTCCAGGGCTGCCAGTCAATCGTTGGCTCATTGATCAAACAATGGACTTTCCAGTTAAACCTCATCATGCACACAAACGCAGACACACACGCCAACCTCTTTCCAGCACATACTGTGCCAAATAAGACACAGACAAAGTCTCAATCGGACAAAGTCCAGTATTCCGGTAGCCTCTGTTGAAAAAACTTTTATTTGCAGTGTGATTGGGGGAGTAACCCCCCCCCCCCCCCCGCCCCCGTCACCTGACCTCAATTAGGTGAGTCCACCAAAATAAGTGGTTGTACTAACAGACTAACTGACCACTGTTAGGTGTTTTTTAATAGTTTTTATTGCTCTTTCCCACAGGAAAAGTTATTTCTAAGAAGTTGTTGTCTGTGTTCCCCTCTTTGTAAAATGCACATTCAGCACATTCATAGAAACACTGCGATGATCTGAAGGTCATTAATGAGATATTTTGCCTTTAGACATCTAGAATTCCTTTTAAGATACTTTGACAGGATTAGCTATAAATCCAAAATAATTTCAGCGCCACGTCTCTACTGTTCATTTGAAGGTTTGAAGTCCTTGAATTCTGTTGTGATGTGTGTTTTATACTCACTGTAAAAATTCAGTGTGTTGTCGTTAATGTCTGCTGTGATGTGTGTTTTATACTCACTGTAAACAGTCAGTGTGTTGTCCTTAATGTCTGTTGTGATGTGTGTTTTATACTCACTGTAAACAGTCAGTGTGTTGTCCTTAATGTCTGTTGTGATGTGTGTTTTATACTCACTGTAAACAGTCAGTGTGTTGTCCTTAATGTCTGCTGTGATGTGTGTTTTATACTCACTGTAAACAGTCAGTGTGTTGTCCTTAATGTCTGCTGTGATGTGTGTTTTATACTCACTGTAAACAGTCAGTGTGTTGTCCTTAATGTCTGCTGTGATGTGTGTTTTATACTCACTGTAAACAGTCAGTGTGTTGTCCTTAATGTCTGCTGTGATGTGGATTCGTCCTCGTCTCTCTGTGTGGTCTGTTCCACAAAGACTGGGGACGTTGGCGACACAACGTTTATGGATATTCATCATACAATCTACGGAGAAACACAGACATACATGTTTGTTTTACTATCGTGTGAGGACTTTGGGGACAAACATTTATTCTCAATCCTATTTTCTCTAACCCCCACAACTAACCCACCTTTAACCCTAAACTCAAAACAAATGAATCCCCTAAATCTAAACACTGAACTGCTTCGATCATTGCAGCTGCAGTCCCTGTTTCTGGCCACTAGGTGTCCCTGTGTTACAGGCTATTATCAGAGTAGGTGTTTATTGTGTTTGTTTTATTTGGACAAAGCACAACGGTGCTATTACAGCGAGTGTCCACCAGATGTAGCTGTGCCCCAGGGTGTGAACAGCGATACATACGATCACATTTCATGCCCTGGTGGATGAGGCCATAGAGCAGAGATCCGCAGTGGTCACAGAAGGTCGGGCTGGAGTACGTATGGACCCTGAACTTGTGTTTACTCCTCGGGTCCTGGGGAGGGAGAGGAGAGTCAGAATAAAATGAACAAACGGCAGAGAGAAAGGGGAGCAGCAAAGAGGGAGAGAGAAGGGGTATATAGAGAAAAGGGTGAGGCATAGAGGAAGGGGCATATAGATTTAGGGGACGGGCAGTATAAAAATGTATTAACTCAGACAGAGATGTAAAGTGTGTGTATGTGTTTCATCTCTGTCCGTGTGTGTGTGTGTGTGTGTGTATGTGTGTTATTATTTAACGTAGCAGTGCAGAGCTGCACATTCCATAATCTCCCATCATACATTATAAGGTCAGACAGGTGAAAGAGGGCAAAGGTCAACATTGCTTCACTGCCATCAGCAGAGTTTGTATTTGTTTGCAGCCTTTTTTCCGTTAGCGCTGTGGTACAACTACAGCAGAACAAGACACCCCCACACACTCTGCTGAGGTCGCAGTCTATATTAACATGCAGCTAATTTAATCATTGTTCCCAGGATCAATATTTAACTTAAACAAACAGACACAAACACAGACAGATCCAGGCGCCAGTCTTATCCCATTGACTTGTCCTTGTATTCCATGTTGGAGAAAGGACGGAATTCTGTGGGAATGCTGTTAGGAATATTTTCAGGCTTTCCTGCCAGGAATGATTAGAGAGTGAAACAGAGGAGAGAAGGGAAGAGAGGACATCTGGTGTTGGAGAAGTGATAAGGTCCTGACAGAATGGAGGTGGGGAAGCATGGACAGAGATAGAGAGAGAGAGAGAGAGGGATGGACAGAGAGAGAGAGAGAGGAAAATACTTTGTCCTGTTTTAATGTCATATTTCGTATTACACTAATTAGACTAATTGTTTTACAGAAAAACCACCACCACACCCTAAAACCACCACCAACTTCCGCACATATATACAACCACACACAGAAACACTTGTACCAACAACACCTCCTCTACATGCCAACACCACCTTCCAGAACCCCCAAATCAACAACCCCTCCTCTACATGCCGACACCACCTTCCAGAACTCCCAAACCAATAACCCCTCCTTTACGTGCCGACACCACCTTCCAGAACCCCCAAACCAACAACCCCTCCTCTACATCCAGACACCACCTTCCAGAACCCCCAAACCAACAACCCCTCCTCAACATCCAGACACCACCTAACAGAACCCCCAAAACATCCTGTATCAATTCTCCACGTATCAGACACCATCCCTTTAATTAATAACATACACACTGAGACACCATCCCTTTAATTAATAACACACACACTGAGACACCATCCCTTTACGTAATAACACCAAAACAATTTTCCCTACTTGAATACCTCATCCCCACCCTAGAAAAGAGAGAGAGACAATTGTATTATTATTATTATTATTATTATATATGTTCCGTCATCATCACAGCCTTATTGCCATTTGTCTGATCAATGTTATTATATTTACACTTTGACAATATAACTAACCTGGCACTCGATGTCAAGGTTTATTGATTAAAGATGAAAGATGGATTGATAGATTATAGCGAAACCGACAGAGACAGAGAGATACAAGCATAGATGGAGAGACGGATACCGGAGAGACAGACAGAGAGATACAGGCATAGATGGAGAGACAGATACCGGAGTGACAGACAGAGAGATACAGGCATAGATGGAGAGACAGAGATACTGGAGAGACAGACAGAGAGATACACGCATAGATGGAGAGACAGATACTGGAGAGACAGATACTGGAGAGACAGAAAGAGAGATACACGCATAGATGGAGAGACAGACATACTGGAGAGACAGACAGAGAGATACAGGCATAGATGGAGAGACAGAGATACTGGAGAGACAGACGGAGAGATACAAGCATAGATGGAGAGACAGAGATACTGGAGAGACAGACAGAGAGATACAGGCATAGATGGAGAGACAGAGATACTGGAGAGACAGAAAGAGAGATACAGGCATAGATGGAGAGACAGAGATACTGGAGAGACAGACAGATAAATGGAGATGGACGTAAAGATAGACAGAGAACATTTTAACCCAAACATCCCTATTGTAAATAGTGATTCGTTTTTTTCTACCATATCCCAATCACGAGGGCACAATTATGCAAATTAAAGAAATATTATAATTATAAACCAAAAAACAAATTGCAGAAATTTTAGCCTTGAAATACAAAACAACCAGATGCAGGTGTTTGACACACTTAAATATTAACTGAAACCCACATTTCTGAAAACCCATAGACTTTTGACCGCTGATGAAACCAGTCAAAAGGTTTCAGATAAGCTCCCATTAAAAAGGGCTGCTAGGCTAAAGTATCACAATGCATAAATATTTTTTATTGCCTTTAAATTTACTTTTTTAAGCTTCAAGAGTGGTTGATGATACTAGGCAGATAACATACATTATGATCTATTTTAAATGGGTCTATATATTCTGATCCAATCTAGCGCAAATGATCAATGCTAAAAAAGAACCCACATCTACATAGCCAGCTTCACATTACATCTCCAGAGAGCTAGCCATTCCAGCTTTAGTTAGCCAAAGTTTATTGAGACGACGCTGAAATGTGAAACTCTTTGTTAATATAATAAGAAATGTAAATTTAGTAGAGTCAGTGACGCATTTTATTTGGGCCAAATTCAAAATGAAACATACGTTTCCTTGCAAGTTAAGCAGACAGTGGTGAAAAAAAAGGCAGAGGAAAAAAATTATTGGCCAACCTCTCAATATGTCTCTGGGAAAGAGTTCCATCTGCCTTTTATGGAGGATAATGTGCTTTTGGAGGGCCATTCACAAGCCTCATATTTTCCTTATCCTGTTGATACAATAATGTGCGTGCACTTTTAAATGCATCCTGTCATTACAAAATGCGTAATGTGTTCACTGTAATAACATAAAAATACTTTTGTCATCCTCTAATGAAAGGGGATGATAATGCCACTGTAGTGAGAGGGAAGGGTTTTTCTGACATCAGGGGATTTAAACTGAACCGTTTAACAGAGAGATGGGCTTACAGTGGGAAGGCCCGGAACAGACAGACACACAGAGATAGAGACTGTAAAGCGAGAGAGAGACTGGAGAGAGAGAGAGAGAGAGAGAGAGAGAGAGAGACTGTAAAGAGAGAGAGACTGGAGAGAGAGAGAATGCTACTGGAAAGAGAGAGAGAGAGACTGGAGAGAGACTGGAGAGACAGAGAGACTGGAAAGAGAGAGAGAGACTGGAGAAAGAGAGAGAGACTGGAAAAGAGAGAGAGACTGGAGAAAGAGAGAGAGACTGGAGAAAGAGAGAGAGACTGGAGAAAGAGAGAGAGACTGGAGAGAGAGAGAGAGACTGGAAAGAGAGCGTATAGAAAGCTTGAAGATGATAAAGAGAAGGGCTGCTGGTAGAGAATAGGCAGGATCTCCAAGGAAGACAGTTTGCCCGCAAAACCAGTTAGAAACTGAACTACACTTCCTGACAAATGTATTGGGAGGATTTCCAGGAAGAGAGAGGAGAACCAGTAGGGAGACACCAGAATAAGAGACCAAGAGAAGAGAGAAAGACCAGACCCTGCAGAGCCCAAGGATGGCGACACTGAGAAAACATGCTAGGTGCACACCGCCACAAAACCAGGTGGAAACCGAGCTGCACTTCTTAACTTTGTGAAAAACGTATCAACACATTCTAGACAAATACAGTTCTCCCTCAGATCACACAAACCCAAAAACAAATAAAATCAATAAAACTAGTGTTAGTTATAATTTGGTGTTTTTTTTCTTCCACTTTCATTTCTTATTGATGTTTCTTATTGATGTTTGATTTTTTATTGTTTTGTCTTTGCAAATGTAAACAAAATGTCCTTTACATTAGGATCAAGAGGAGAGAGATACCAGGAGAAGACAGTGACCAGAAGGGAACAGGAGAAAGTAACCACGAGAGACCTGGAGGAAAGACAGACCAGGAGAGAGACCAGAAGACAGTGACTAGGAGAGAGGGACCAGGAGAGACCAGAAAGAGAAAGACCAGGAGAGATTGATCAGGAGACCAGGAAAGACCAGGGGGAGAGACCAGGGGGAGAGAGACCAGGAGAGACCAGGAGGAGATAGAGAGACCAGGAGGAGAAAGAAACCAGGAGAGACAAGGAGGTGATAGGGAGATGACCAGGAGAGAGTAGGAGATTAGGATTAGTACTTACGTCTGAGGAGTTCTTGTCAGCCCCAGGGCAGGAGAAGGTGACAAACTCATGACAGCGTTTGTGTACGACGAAACAACACACTGTTGAGCAGAGAGAGAGAGAGACACTGTCAGCATACAATTCATATATTTAATCTACCGTAAAATAAAACACTGGGAAAAGGGCGGGCATACACTTCCTTTAATATTACAAAACACGGTACACAATAAATCACTTCCCATAGACTTACATACAAAATGCAACAACGTGTGTGTGTGTGTGTGTGTGTGTGTGAGGTCAGACCGGTTGACATGATGAATTATTTAGGTTAATTAACTTGGCAGGAAGCTCATGGCAACTGGGGAGACCTACTCAGGGTTCCTAGCGGCACAGAGAGAAAAAGCAACATGTCCTACAGGGTGTGTGTCTGTCTGGTTATTCTATTGCACTGAAAACTGGTTGACCTTCAGTTTCTCCATGAACTTGAACCTGGTTGATGTCTCTTTCTGGGAGAGAGAAGGAGAGGGAGGGGAGAGAGGGGGAGTGAGGGGGAGTGAGGGGGGAGTGAGGAAGAGAGCTAAACTGGACTGAATGAATTAGCAGGGGAAAGATGCAGGGCATTCTACACCACAGGAGCAGTGGAAGAGTTCAGGTTGTTTTTCAACTGAATTGTTCACATTATAGGTCACATTAAAGGTGGAACAAGTTCTGACATGATTTTTCTTGGTCTCATTCTTTTACATCACAAGAACCTGGCATTTTAACAGGGGTGTGTAGACTTTTACATCCACTGCACATGTAACCTAAAATACCTATTCAAAGTTGGTTAAAATGTAATTAATTAATAATTGAATCAATTGCACTTCATCACAGCAAGGTGTGGGTTGGTCTGCAAAACAAGACTAACACTCCATTGAAACTCTGACTGCAGAGCTCCTGAAGGTTTTCCCACACACCTTGAGGAAAACTAAAACAAATCCATGCAGGGCAGAATTAGGCCAATATCCACTAATAATAAACATTGAAAAAAGAACAATGAAGTTCTGGAAACATATCAAATATGTGACCGCTCCCATTCATCACCAAGATCCAGGGATGAGTCCCAGATCCAACCTGAGGCGGAGTTCCCAAACCTGTTCAACCGACTCACTGAAGTGCCAGAACCAGGACGGCCAGTTAGAAGGAACCCAATTACAAAACAAACAGAATTAAAGCGGCAGTACGCCATGCAAACGGACTGGGGCTACTGACTGAAACCTCGACAACATATAGACTCAGCGAGCACAGCCTGGACGCCTGAAAAGGGCAGACACAGGAAAGCCTGTCACCTGGTAGAGAAAATACTGCCTGGTCTCTGGAACACAGCGGAACCAGGACAGCGGCATTTCCAAACAAGAACCGTAAAAAGGTGTCATTTCCCACAAAATGTGAAAACATGCGTCTCTGATGAGAACAGGTCTCATCCCTCGGGGGAACCCAGGGCTGGTCACCTGGAGGTCTACATGACCACCAGGTGAAACACACTGTTTGACAGACAAACACACCTGTGCCTGTCACCATGGTGATGTGCAGTCGATAAGACCTGATCATTATTTTATCATATTGCACTGTGTCGTGCCCCATACTGGCCATATATCACACCCCCACACGCTTCATTGGTTAATTAACACAGTGCATATTGTTACATCATGTCAACAAAGCATATTTCATTGAAATGAGCCAGAAACATGCCGACCGCATCTCTTCCTAACTGTGTCTTCTGCTCTGCCTCTCCATGTGTGTTTGCGTGGGCGGGAGGCACAGCTGGGAGGTGAGTGGGTGGAGGAATCGTCTGTTAGTGTTTTCATGTCTTCCACAAAATCACTGCAGACTAACTCAACACACACAGACACCATACAGACGCACACACCATTCAGACACACACAGACACACATACACACCTCAGTAGTGAAAGACAAGCCTAGTGAGTGTGGCCAAGGGGTTCTCTGGCCTGTTGCTTAGCAACCAGCAGAACCGGGCCAACCCCTGAGGGGTTAAAGGGGAGGTACCACTGGAGAGACCTAGCCCCGCCCATGACCCTGATGTACAACTACAAAAGCCAATCACCTTAGAGTCAACGCTCAAACAGGAACTTAAGGAAAGAGAAACTACAGTAGAAAAAGAAAACAGAAAGGAACAGACAGAGAAGGAGAAAGCGAAGGGAGAAAGAACATTTCTTTTATTTCTCACCAAAATGCACTTGGTAAGAAATTTAAATATGTAAATTTACAAACATTGTAAAAAACACCCTCGTTGGGAATTTGAACAACTAGTCGCAGGTGTAATTTGTAGATTTGATAACCTATAATTCGTAGAACCTACATTCAGTTCAGTATTTAAAAAAATTAAATAATCTACAGGTCAACTTTGATCCAACCAAGTCATCCCTCCACTGTTCCTTCTGGATGAGGTAAACTGCAACCACAGGTTAGCCTGCAGAAAGGGTCATGCACTCTGACCTCTATACGGGTTCTAAATTATTCCAGAATAAGGAACTGCACATTGCCAGCAGGTGGCCCTAAAATCTGGTAATTTTGGCCAATGCCGTTTATTTATTTATTTTTCAAATTCCGTGATATCAGTTTAATTTCTTTCGGATTCCATTTTTAATATCATGCTTGCATATAAATCCCTTAGGCAGTAGAGGTGCGTAGGACGGCTGTGTTTTACCAGCACAGGCCAGACACGCCATCCACAGACTGTATGGTTCAAGTTTAATTCTAACGATCGCAACTGAACCATAAACCCGCAAACACATAAAATGCTGCAGTAACATACAGTTCGCTTAGTGCTGTTCAGATCACTTCATTCTGTTTGAGCGTGGGATGGCAGCTGAAATCTGTCTTTGAGAGGCATACTTTGGCCTAGTTCTCATAGGTTGCTGGGGGGGGGAGTATGTTTTAGGCCTAGCAATGTCATACAACCCACCCAGCCTTCATCCGAATAAAATTGGTGAGACCGGGGGTTATGGCGAGTCACCAAGCTCACCGCTAGGCAGGTAGAACTGTTGAAACGTGCCCTCGGTTTTTTTGGCAGCGCGTTCCTGTGCCTGCAGAACGTTAGCATTTTCTGGACAAACCGAAAATAAATAATGAATCAAAAAATAAAGTGTGCCATCGATCTGGAGTCCATGTGAAGGATGCATCGACATCTTTCAGAACTGTAACTACCGAGTGACAACAAGGTCCATGTGAAGGATGCATCGACATCTTTCAGAACTGTAACTACCGAGTGACAACAAGGTCCATGTGAAGGATGCATCGACATCTTTCAGAACTGTAACTACCGAGTGACAACAAGGTCCATGTGAAGGATGCATCGACATCTTTCAGAACTGTAACTACCGCGTGACAACAAGGTCCACGTGAAGGATGCATCGACATCTTTCAGAACTGTAACTACCGAGTGACAACAAGGTCCACGTGAAGGATGCATCGACATCTTTCAGAACTGTAACTACCGAGTGACAACAAGGTCCATGTGAAGGATGCATCGACATCTTTCAGAACTGTAACTACCGAGTGACAACAAGGTCCATGTGAAGGATGCATCGACATCTTTCAGAACTGTAACTACCGCGTGACAACAAGGTCCACGTGAAGGATGCATCGACATCTTTCAGAACTGTAACTACCGCGTGACAACAAGGTCCACGTGAAGGATGCATCGACATCTTTCAGAACTGTAACTACCGAGTGACAACAAGGTCCACGTGAAGGATGCATCGACATCTTTCAGAACTGTAACTACCGAGTGACAACAAGGTCCATGTGAAGGATGCATCGACATCTTTCAGAACTGTAACTACCGAGTGACAACAAGGTCCATGTGAAGGATGCATCGACATCTTTCAGAACTGTAACTACCGAGTGACAACAAGGTCCATGTGAACTAGTCCCAACCACTAAGCAAAGGAACGACACAGCCTGCCGTGCCCGTCCTTCCAGATTCACGGCAATTTTGGAGTAGGCAAAACGAGATGGTTATTAATAATATTAAGAGAATATATTCAAATTGTATTTTCATATAAAGATACATTTTTATTTCGTGATTCCGTCCGTGATTTCCGACAAAATGATATGGCCCATAGAAGCCTATATAACCCCTCTCAAACAGTCAAACACTGTTCCAAAACTTGGAGGTCAATACAGGTTCATCATCACACCAACAATCCAGCCACCTGAACTGTCTCTTTCCACGTCCTGTGGCACTTAGCTGGTCTGGTTAGTTAGCTGGTTTAGTTAGTGGTCCAGACTAGTTAGTTAGCTTACTGGCAACTGATCGGTCAGGTCATAGCAATGACTTACATTTACTTGAGAAATCTGAAACAAGAACTGCAGCTCGTCAATGAAAGTGTTGCTCAAAGTGTTGTGCAAAGTCAGTAGAACATTATTAGAAATGATTCACTTGCTGACTGTTCTCAACAGCCAGATCTGCCTTGGTGGCATTTCTCCATAGCAAGGTTATATGCTTACTGTACAATAAAGTTGGGCAATTGCATGTTTTGTATTAGCTTGATTATGTACATTTAAAACATTGATATGCAATTATAAAATTGCCACCTATTTGCCATCAGACATCCAAAGAAGAATGCTTCTTCTGAAATGCTCATCGTACCGATAGCAAACAACTCTACAGTTAGATAAACAATGTCGAGAGGTACATTTTGAAAAACCTGTGCAAAGGCTTAATGCCTGTAGGTCTTTTCTAAGTGAAGGCATTCTACAATTCTATCAGCTCAGCCCTCTGATCCAGGGCAACCTAGAAAGCACATGGCCATCATTATCTCCAGGGAAACAGAGGTTATATACACATCTAAAATCCTCTTTAACACGACAGCATGGAAAGAAATGCCTGGGAAAACCAGCAGCCTCCGAAGATAACAGGAAACACAGGCTGTTGTCTACTCCTGTCCCAGTCCACATGAACCCAACTGGGAGACAAAGACGCAGCCAATATTAAGCTACTGTGGTATAACTTTTTGTAAAGCTTTGGGACAACAAGATTATTTGGACTTAAGCTACAGCTATTGTTCATAACTTGTACTTGTTTAAAGGGAGGCCCAAAATGAGGATGTATTATTTGAGTATTTATTGTTCGGATTTGACTTTCACAGGAATAAGCCCAAACTTGATTAAACTGGTTGGTCGTGTTACTCATTTGAGCATTTGTCAACAAGAAGTTTGGATCAGAAGGCAGTGTAGCTTGTTCAGCCTGGCAGAATGAATGACAAATGTAATGGTACAACTGGGATAAAAAATTGTAACAAGATAAAACAAGAAGTGAGGTGTGAACCGGCATTCCATTGTTATGTATATTGCTATATTTTTTTGCTTTATATATTTCTTAATTCTTACTACGTAGATGTCGTGTGCCGTGTCACAATCATTTAATTGTGAAGGATGTGTTATTTGGTGCATTTGACAAACAAACTACTTGAACTCTGCTGACCAGCTATTCAGTTAAAATCTTCAAACATTGCTTTCAAATGGGGAAACAAAGGGAAGCCAGGCTTTAAAATTATAAGCCAGAGAACTGAGTTAATGCCAACTCAAGGCTGATGTTCATCTACCATTGCAGAGTTTAACCAGTCCTGTGGGTCAGTTGGTGGGAACCAGGCATGTGGGTCAGTTGGTGGGAACCAGGCCTATGGGTCAGTTGGTGGGAACCAGGCCTGTGGGTCAGTTGGTGGGAACCAGGCCTGTGAGTCAGTTGGTGGAAACCTGGCCTGTGGGTCAGTTGGTGGAAACTAGGCCTGTGGGTCAGATGGTGGGAACTAGGCCTGTGGGTCAGTTGGGGGGAACTAGGCCTATGGGTCAGTTGGTGGGAACCAGGCCTGTGGGTCAGTTGGGGGGAACTAGGCCTGTGGGTCAGATGGTGGGAACTAGGCCTGTGGGTCAGTTGGGGGGAACTAGGCCTATGGGTCAGTTGGTGGGAACCAGGCCTGTGGGTCAGTTGGGGGGAACTAGGCCTGTGGGTCAGTTGGGGGGAACTAGGCCTGTGGGTCAGTTAGGGGGAACTAGGCCTGTGGGTCAGTTGGTGGGAACCAGGCCTGTGGGTCAGTTGGGGGGAATTAGGCCTGTGGGTCAGTTGGTGGGAACCAGGCCTGTGGGTCAGTTGGTGGGAACCAGGCCTGTGGGTCAGTTGGGGGGGGAACCAGGCCTGTGGGTCAGTTGGTGGGAACTAGGCCTGTGGGTCAGTTGGTGGGAACTAGGCCTGTGGGTCAGTTGGTGGAAACTAGGCCTGTGGGTCAGTTGGTGGGAACTAGGCCTGTGGGTCAGTTGGTGGGAACTAGGCCTGTGGGTCAGTTGGTGGAGGGCTTGACTGGTACCCGGCTTCCTGTCATGTTCAAACATCCTTGACCTCCCCTGACATCAACATGCTGTCAACACTGACAATGTCAGTAATAATAATAAACTTTTCATCATTTGTGTCAGTCCCAGTGGTTAGGAATATGGCCACTGTGAACAGCTCGTTCGAATGGCACCCCAGTTTTCTTAGTTATTTTGGTAAATTCTTCTGTAGGTGATTTGTGTTGTTTTCCGGGGGCTCTGTGGGGTTTGTTTGTGCTGGTTGGCTCAGAGGAGGATGTTTAAGTTCATCTATCTGAAGATGAGGGCTTTTTTATTGAAGGATGGGGAGTCACTGTCCTTTAGGTATTTATAGAATATAAACGCTCTTTTCTAGATGTTTCTAATCGGTAGGTCCTTCTGTGCTCTCTCTCCCCCCTTTCTCCTCACCTCTCTCCCCCCTCCCTTTCATCCTCTACTGTATATTTCCCCTGCTCTTCTCCTCCTCCCCCTCTTTCTCCTCACCTCTCTCCCCCCTCCCTTTCATCCTCTACTGTATATTTCCCCTGCTCTTCTCCTCCTCCCCCTCTTTCTCCTCACCTCTCTCCCCCCTCCCTTTCTCCCTTCCATCCTTTACTGTATATTTCCCCTGCTCTTCTCCTCCTCCCCCTCTTTCTCCTCACCTCTCTCCCCCCTCCCTTTCTCCCTTCCATCCTCTACTGTATATTTCCCCTGCTCCTCTCCTCCTCCCCCTCATTCCTCTGTATGTTCTCTATCCTCCCCCTCTTTCTCCTCCCCCTCTCTCCTCATCTCTCTCCTCCCCCTCTTTCTCCTAACAGCAAGTGATAACATGGGTCCTTCCTGTACAGAAGACAGACCATCACCACAAACACACACACACACACGCCAACACACTTAGCTACACACACACAGACAATTCCTCCACCCACACACACACTCACCACCCACCACAATGTCCCGCCCCCGTGACAACGGTGGCAAGTCTCTCAAACACACAGTCTGACAATGACATCCCATAATACTTCGTCCAACAGGCACCATGTTGTCATGGAGACAGCCCTCCCACGACTACACTGGCAGAGGAGAGAGAGCCAGAGAAAGAGAAGAGAGAGACAGAGAGACAAAGAGTGAGGGTGAGAGAGCCAGAGAAAGAGAAGAGAGAGACAAAGAGGGTGAGAGAGTAATAGAAAGATAGTGAGTGAGAGACAATGATAGCAATAAAGAGCGTGAGAGAAAGAGAGTGAGAAAGAGAGAGCGAGAAGAAGAAAGACAGGGAAAAACACAGGAAGCGAGACAGAGAGAGACCATGAAACTGATCAAATAATCAGGACTACTGGCAGACAAAACAGAGGATAACCAAACCCACACACAGGACAGAGACGGAAAGAGAAAGAGAGAGAGAGAGAGAAGAAAGAAAGAAACTTCCCCTCAACTCTTCAACCTGAGATTTACCTCTGTGTTGTACCCAAAAGGTTTCTCATCTGGGGTCAAGCAAGGCCACTGGTACCTTTTAGTTATACATTTTGACACAATAGCGGTCTCATTAACATAACCCTATTACAGTAGATCACTAATTAGAATAACCCAATTACAGTGGGGCTCTCATTAAAATAACCCAATTACAGTAGATCTTTCACTAGAATAACCCAAGTAAAGTAAAGCTCTCATTAGCATAACCCAATTAAAGTAGAGCTCTCATTAACATAACACAGTTATAGCACAACTCATTAACATAAACCAATTACAGTAGATCTCTCATTAGCATAACCCAATTACAGTAGAACTCTCATTAGCATAACCCAATTACAGCACAACTCTCATTAACATAACCAGATTACAGCAGAGCTCTCAACATAACCAGCTTACAGTAGAGCTCTTATTAACATAACCAGAGTCATGGGGTTCAACACCTGGACACAACGATGTAGCTGTCCTACGAGTCATGGGGTTCAACACCTGGACACAACGATGTAGCTGTCCTACGAGTCATGGGGTTAAACACCTGGACACAACAACGTAGCTATCCTACGAGTCATGCGGTTCCACACCTGGACACAACGATGTAGCTGTCCTACGAGTCAGAGGGTTCAACACCTTGACACAACGACGTAGCTGTCCTATGAGTCAGAGGGTTCAACACCTTGACACAACGACGTAGCTGTCCTACGAGTCATGGGGTTCAACACCTGGACACAATGACGTAGCTGTCCTACGAGTCATGGGGTTCAACACCTGGACACAACGATGTAGCTGTCCTACGAGTCATGGGGTTCAACACCTGGACACAACGATGTAGCTGTCCTACGAGTCATGGGGTTCAACACCTAAACACAACGAAGTAGCTGTCCTACGAGTCATGGGGTTCAACACCTGGACACAACAATGTAGCTGTCCTACGAGTCATGGGGTTCAACACCTGGACACAACGATGTAGCTGTCCTACGAGTCATGGGGTTCAACACCTAGACACAACGACGTAGCTGTCCTACGAGTCATGGGGTTCAACACCTGGACACAATGACGTAGCTGTCCTACGAGTCATGGGGTTCAACACCTGGACACAACGATGTAGCTGTCCTACGAGTCATGCGGTTCCACACCTGGACACAATGACGTAGCTGTCCTACGAGTCATGGGGTTCAACAACTGGACACAACGACGTAGCTGTCCTACGAGTCAGAGGGTTCAACACAACGATGTAGCTGTCCTACGAGTCATGCAGTTCCACACCTGGACACAACGATGTAGCTGTCCTACGAGTCAGAGGGTTCAACACCTTGACACAACGATGTAGCTGTCCTACGAGTCATGGGGTTCAACACCTGGACACAACGATGTAGCTGTCCTACGATTCATGGGGTTCAACACCTAGACACAACGATGTAGCTGTCCTACGAGTCATGGGGTTCAACACCTGGACACAACGACGTAGCTGTCCTACGAGTCATGGGGTTCAACACCTGGACACAACAATGTAGCTGTCCTACGAGTCATGGGGTTCAACACCTAGACACAACGACGTAGCTGTCCTACGAGTCATGGGGTTCAACACCTAGACACAACAATGTGGCTGTCCTACGAGTCATGGGGTTCAACACCTGGACACAACAATGTAGCTGTCCTACGAGTCAAAGGGTTCAACACCTGGACACAACAATGTAGCTGTCCTACGAGTCATGTGGTTCAACACCTTGACACAACGATGTAGCTGTCCTACGAGTCATGGGGTTCAACACCTGGACACAACGATGTAGCTGTCCTACGAGTCATGGGGTTCAACACCTAAACACAACGAAGTAGCTGTCCTACGAGTCATGGGGTTCAACACCTGGACACAACAATGTAGCTGTCCTACGAGTCATGGGGTTCAACACCTGGACACAACGATGTAGCTGTCCTACGAGTCATGGGGTTCAACACCTAGACACAACGATGTAGCTGTCCTACGAGTCATGGGGTTCAACACCTAGACACAACAATGTAGCTGTCCTACGAGTCATGGGGTTCAACACCTGGACACAACGAAGTAGCTGTCCTACGAGTCATGGGGTTCAACACCTGGACACAACAATGTAGCTGTCCTACGAGTCATGGGGTTCAACACCTGGACACAACGAAGTAGCTGTCCTACGAGTCATGGGGTTCAACACCTGGCCACAACGATGTAGCTGTCCTACAAGTCAGAGGGTTCAACACCTGGCCACAACGATGTAGCTGTCCTACGAGTCATGGGGTTCAACACCTGGACACAACAAAGTAGCTGTCCTACGAGTCATGGGGTTCAACACCTGGTCACAACGATGTAGCTGTCCTAGAGGTAGATCACTTCCACCCCTCTCTTCCCGGTCTCTCTCTCCTGTCTCTCCTGCCTTCACAATATCCTCTACACACGTCCCTGGTAGCTGTAGCTGATTTCATGGATCAACTCTCAGCATAACTCTGGGGACTCATTTAAACCACCACCTGGATGAGTTGGTCCATCTGAAGACACAGTAAAGGTGTTTCTGTTTACCACACTGTTTCAGCAGAAGAGATTAATTAAACATCTCTTCTGTAGTTGCAGACAGACGCATTTTTGTGTTTTAGAAATGTGTTTTTTGCAGACTCGTAGTACTGTAAAAATACTTGGATTTGTCTGGCAAATTTAATTTGAATGGACAATTGAGTTACTTGTCTGTTAGTAAACAAATGAGTATTGACCATATGCACAAGCAGAAACACTAGCGAGGGAAGTCCTGATAAGTCATTCAGGACACAGCTGTAACTATCACACTGATACTGGCCCCAGAGGGGAGCACTATCCTCAGTGATAGCTAGCGAAGTGTGACCTTTCTGATGATTTGTTATGGTGCTGGCTCATATAACAAAAGAGGAACTCAGGCTGCCTACTATTTCCTCATGTCTTGGCAGAAATTTCATAAAAGGTACGACTGTGAACCAGCGACTCGAATGTATCATGTAGAAGGTGCACGCCTTATCTTACGATCAACTCTGAAAGAACACCCTCCCCGCAAGCCCCCCCTGGAGATTTTGGTTATTGCTCAAACTTCTATTCAGCTCTTCTAAGAGCAGGAGGTGTATGGCCTGGTGATTGAAGCCTGTCTGTAGTTATGATTCGCCCTTCTTGAGAGTGAGAATCAGAGAAAGTCAGAGAGAGGGAAAGAGAAACAGAGGGAGGGAGTTATTTTTTTGGGTTTTCCATATTTGTAGTAATTCCCCTCAAATAGCCTGAGGCTCAGCCCCTCCCTCTATGCGTTGATGTCCTCAGCCCCTCCCTCTCTGTGTTGATGTCTTCAGCCCCTCCCTCTCTGTGTTGATGTCTTCAGCCCCTCCCTCTCTGTGTTGATGTCTTCAGCCCCTCCCTCTCTGTGTTGATGTCTTCAGCCCCTCCCTCTCTGTGTTGATGTCTTCAGCCCCTCCCTCTCTGTGTTGATGTCCTTGTTGTGTAAGTGTCCCTGGGTTTGCTGTCGTGATACATTCCTTCTGTGGTATGTTTGCTTTGGGCCTCTGCTTTCCCCCTGGGGTTCCACATCTACCTGAATGTCTTAACCTGTGGCATATAGACCCTTGTGACTGATCCCCTTTCCGAAACACACTCAATCACTCACACACACACACACACACACACACACACTCTCTCACGAAACGATGGTGACTCAGCCGCGGTGACCATGTGTGTCTGGGGGCATTTGGTTGGTTGAGTGTTAGGCCTCAAACCAGCTTCCGGCCGACCATTCAGCCAGTGCGCACACACGCACACGCACACACACACACACCCACCACACACCCACCACACACCCACCACACACCCAACACACACCCAACACACACCCAACACACACCCACCACACACTCTCACACACTCTCACACACACACACAACACACTTTCATGTGCACCATACACTTTCACGCGCACCACACACTTTCACGCGCACCACACACTTTCACGCGCACCACACACTTTCACGCGCACCACACACTTTCACATGCACCACACACTCTTGCCTGCACTCGTGCGCGCACCCACACACACACACACACACACCCTCATTGTCCGAGGAGGAATGCCAAACTTCTTGTCTGGACTTGAATCTTCTAGTCTCTCAGTGTGCTACTGTGCGTGTGTGTGTGTATGGGGGCGGGGGGCTGTGTGTGTGTCAACTCTGCTGTTTCTGCCTTTTTTGACCTGATAAAGAGACACGGCTTCCCTAAATCACTCTCACTTCTCTCTCTCTCCCAGCACCTCTCTCTGAAATTTGCCAGTGAAATTGGACAGTAAAAATAGCCAGTAAACAGACACAAGTTGAAGGAAATGGAGAAAGATTGAGAAAGACAGAGTGACAGACCCAGAGAGAGAGGAACAGAGAGACAGAGCGACTGACACATAGACAGAGAGGAACAGAGAGGAACAGAGAGACAGAGCGACTGACATAGAGACAGACAGGAACAGAGAGACAGAGCGATGACACAGAGACAGACAGGAACAGAGAGACAGAGCGACTGACATAGAGACAGACAGGAACAGAGAGACAGAGCGACTGACACAGAGACAGAAAAGAAAAAAACAGACAGAATAACATTTCTGAGCCCAGAGGTTCGGTTGTGCCAGCTGATAACCAGTCCGTTGTGACGGTAACCAGTCCGTCGTGACGGTAACCAGTCCGTCGTGACGGTAACCAGTCCGTCGTGACGGTAACCAGTCCGTTGTGACGGTAACCAATCCGTTGTGACGGTGACAGAGGGTTACTGTGCTACAGCCCGTTCACATTTCCTGTTTCCACTCCACCAAACACTTGGTTGCTTATATTAGAAACACTCACAGTTACAGTTGATCCGTGATCCTGTCATCTAGACTCCAATAAAGAGTTACACCTCATAAAATTCAAGCAGCCCCTAGAAATTATTCAACAAGCCTGGTTTTGGAGATATCACCCTTCATTCAACAGAGAGTGTAACTCTAAACCCAGGCTAGGTGAATAATCTCTGGCAACTGTCTTCAGTACATAAAGTGAAACTATTGATTGAAATGACACAAACACACAGAGACTGATGACCACATCTCAAAAAAATCCAAAGGACCTACTGGGATCAATCCCAGAGACACACAAGCACTGTTCCCCAGTGACAACAGAACAAAACGTCTGAAACCAGAGGAACGTATATTCCACAGATGGAACCAAGCAGAACACAGAGACACTGGGTCTAACTGTTAACTGTTGACAGAAATAACTACCAGGGGAATATCCCTGTATGTTTGTGTGTGAGTACTATTGCTTACCTTGACACTGGAACCCCTGCTTGCCAAAGCCCCTGTCAAGAGAAACAGGGCAGATAATATTACACACAACACATCTTTTCAACACTGTAGCTGTTAACCCTCAGGCACCTAGAAAAGCCATGCCTGCAACACACACACACACACACACACACACACACAGCACTGTAACATGAAAGTATTCTACATTCCTCTGACCAGTGTAAATGGTCCGTATGTGTGTGTGTCAGTGGTGGTCTGTCACATTCATTACACAACTAAGCCAGTACAGTGTGTCCTGTGTATAAAGGCTAATATAGTTGCATATATATACATTTATAACATTACGTCTGTCTACTATCATTCAGCTGCACGTGCATCACCTGTACGCTACAGCGCGCTCGGGCGCACGCACGCACACGAGCACACACACACGCACACGCACACGCACACGCTTACCAGATAAAGTCGGTGCAGTGGCTGCAGAACGTGGGCTGCTTGAAGAAGCGTGCGATGAACTTGTGGTCCTTGACCTCGTGCACGTTCTTCTGCCGCAAGGCTCCTTGGCGGGCGAACCCCCTCGCGGCCCCGCTATCCCGACGCTCCGAACCTGCGGTGTTCAAGCTCTCTCCGTCACTGCTGCTCTGCTCGCGGTCAGCCATCTTAACGCGGAAGTGTGCAGAAAGGGAACGGGAGAGATATAGTGAGTTCGGTGCCTTTTCACGGCGTCGGTATGTGCCTCCCCTCCTCCTCCTCTCCCGATATCAGGTCGGTTTCCCCCGCTGCTGTATCCTGACTCCTGCCTGGGCTTGCGCTGCTGGGTCCCCGACTCCCCGCGCGCTTCGCTTCCCTGTTCGCACGGAACACTCCCTAGCGACGTGCTGTTGCGTCTGAGCTGCTGTGAGCAGCCTGCTTCATGCCGTGTGTTGTGTGTGTGTGTGCAGGAAGTAAAAATATTTGGTGTGTCAGAACCGTGCAGGGGCAATGAAAACGCGCCCCTTGTCGGTACTCAGAATGCCACGACACACAGTGTGGAGAGTAAAGAGGCTGTTATGTCGTAAATACTAGATTGGGTGTAGCCTGAGTCAGAGACAGAGAGAAGACAGGGTGAGGGGTGGGGGGGGAGATAAGGTATGAGGTCTAAATCAGAGATACAGAAACAAGTAAACACTTGTTGTGGATTTCGAGAGAACAGGCAGATAAGTGCAACTAGAATAAGTTAGAATGTACATAGAACTGTAGAAATAACCAGTCGGTTGCATTTATCTGAATATAGAAGCATGGCTTAATCACACTGTTAAAGTGTAATCTTCTGTTCACTTCCATATAATGTTATTGGCTTGTTCTGTATTGTTCCCAAAGCTCAAATTGGAGAAAAACCCACACAACAGGTTCACTCGATACTGGAATAAATTAGTATATAGGCAATATTTTATAGTTCTTTTTGTCTCTCTGTGTGCATGCGCGTTTGTGTGTAGCTGTTGGTCAGAAGCCAGGCTGATGCGGTTTTCCTGCCAGCTGCAGACTGACATTACTCTTATCACCTCTAGGGGGAGACAGACACACACACACAGGAATTGGGAAATTCTTGTGTCGTTCACCTACCAAAATACCACCATATTAAAACAGGCACCATCACCATATTGTCCTTAGACAGATAGACAGACATCACTCTATTCCCCTTAGACAGATAGACAGACATCACTCTATTCCCCTTAGACAGATAGACAGACATCACTCTATTCCCCTTAGACAGAGAAACAGACAAGGAACTAACAAATTAGTGACCTAATTAATCAATCCACGGAACCGGTTTGACAGACAGACAGCCACCATCCTATTCTCTTTAGACAGACAGACAGCCACCATCCTATTCTCTTTAGACAGACAGACAGCCACCATCCTATTCTCTTTAGACAGACAGACAGCCACCATCCTATTCTCTTTAGACAGACAGACAGCCACCATCCTATTCTCTTTAGACAGACAGACAGCCACCATCATATTCTCTTTAGACAGACAGACAGATACCATCCTATTCCCTTTAGACTGACAAACAGACAGACACCATCCTATTCCCGTTAGACAAACAGACAGACATCACCCTATTCCCTTTAGACAGACAGACATCACTCTATTCACATTAAACAGACAGACAGACATCACTCTATTCCCTTTAGACAGACAGACATCACTCTATTCCCTTTAAACAGACAGACAGACAGACATCCCTCTATTCCCGTTAAACAGACAGACAGACATCACTCTATTCCCTTTAGACAGACTGCATCCAATTTCCTTTAGGCAGTCAGTCAGACATAGAGGCAGACAGAGATATTTTACGCTCATACAGTTTATTAGCTCACATAATTTACTCAGCTTTCATTTGGAAAATAGACAAGCTTTTCTCAATATGACCTCTTCCTGATTAAAGAATAATTAAATAAACAAACCGCCACAATACTACAATACAGGATGATACATTAAAATAAATATAACAGAATAAATTAAATAAACAGAATAATGCATTGTTAAATTATAATAAATCTCACAGGTATATTTTAAGCTCACTGTAATATGCTACATTACTAATAATAAATAAAATATAATCTTGAATGTCCTTTGATCCATTAATAATAATGAAATATGATGTCATGAAACAATCTTGTATATGGCCTTTGAATACTATATAAACAGTATTAAAATATACAATTAAAGTATTTCCACATAAAAATGTAAATAATGGAACAGGTCAGACATGCCTGAGGCCGACCAACATGTAAAACATTTCTAGTCCCTTTAAACGTATGAATAATAAAACACGGGTAGACCTTGTTCAGTCAAGTCAAAGCTGCCCTTTAATATCACCAGACACATCCAATGCAACCTACAGTGATACATGCATGTCTTCTCATATATATAAAAAAAGATTTACAGTGGACACTTACAGTCCCTAATCGTTTCTGTTGTAGTTTTTCAAGACATTAATTAACAGTGGTTAATCACAGGGAGACAGGTGAAGGAGATACACTGGTAAATGCCTCGGACGGGACCTGAACCCGGGCATTTTGGCGTTTAGCCAGGAGTGTTTCCATGGTATCCCGGGAATCCAACCCACTACCCCAGACGGACGCTATGCTCTGTCAACCATGCTACAGACTCAGAGGATCACGTGACCGATATTTTAATATCCGTTATATCTTTTGTGTAACGTTGTTTGTTCATTCCTGATATTTAATCTGCTTCAACTATGTAAACAACGGTTGGTCATGCCAATCAAGTGCCGCTTTGACTTGACTCAACAAGGTCTACCCGCTGTCTACTGTTCAGCTGCATGTTACTGACGCCCCCTGCCGTATGTTAACGAGAAGGCACTCTGGCTTCAAACGACACTTTGAATGGACGCTATTTTAACTATCTATAACCACCCAACGACATACCTCATTGGATGGCATTTTGAATACCGATGTGTGATTCGTCAATTATAATGTCCATCAAATTAAACCAAAAAAACGTTTTACCTAGCAAAGAATTGCGTAAAAAACGCCGTGGGTCAGTATGATGTTGCTTTAATCTTATTAAGCATATTGTAGCATAACTCTCCAGTGTTTCCATTTATCAAATAATTACATGGTTTGGAATTACCGCTTGTTGTTTGCATGTGGTGTAGTGAACATTACATGAACCTGCAGTTGGTTAACGGATGTTTACCAAATACGCTACATCCATTTCGTTACGCTGGAAGTCATCCATTGTGAATTGAACAGTCCGCCAGCAGTCCGCGTGTGCGTTCAATATTTTGAATATTGAAGCATGATATTGAAACGCAGTTTCCCAATGTAGCCAGAAATATTAAATATTTCAAGTAGCCTAATAACTATAGAAATTGCCAGCAACAATATTTAACTTTTCAGCTAATATTTTTTATTTAACCTAATTGGCCTGTTAGAAACTGCTACACTACTTTCTAGGTATCAATCGGCACACTGGTAGGCAGGATGGACATGGTGGACGGACCTCGTGCAGAATGCATCAAGCCAGATGTGATGCAATGGAAGTCCGTCCTGTTGATAACAGACCAACACACCATTTAACTATAACAGACCAACATACCATTACGCTATAACAGACCAACACACCATTTTACTATAACAGACTAACACACCATTTAACTATAACAGACCAACACACCATTTAACTATAACAGACTAACACACCATTTAACTATAACAGACCAACACACCATTTAACTATAACAGACTAACACACCATTTTACTATAACAGACTAACACACCATTTAACTATAACAGACCAACACACCATTTAACTATAACAGACCAACACACCATTTAACTATAACAGACTAACACACCATTTAACTATAACAGACCAACACACCATTTAACTATAACAGACTAACACACCATTTAACTATAACAGACCAACACACCATTTAACTATAACAGACCAACACACCATTTAACTATAACAGACTAACACACCATTTAACTATAACAGACCAACACACCATTTAACTATAACAGACCAACACACCATTTAACTATAACAGACTAACACACCATTTTACTATAACAGACTAACACACCATTTAACTATAACAGACCAACACACAACATTTAGTCCGACAGTGGATTTGACATTGAGACCTCCTTGGGTGCTTTTGCCTCCAGTGGTGGATCTGGGAATATTGGAGATGGTGAGAGAGGATCGGTTGGGCCTCTGCTTTACCGAGGTGGTAAAGAGGCGTCTGGAGGGTGGGTACCTGGAGAGTGTAGTGGTGTTCACGGATGGTTCAAAGGACCCAGGGATGGGTCGGACGGAGGCAGCTTTTGTAATTAGGGGAACGGGTGTGAGTGTCACTAAAAGGGTTACGGATCACTTAGTGGTTTACACGGCTGAGCTTCTGGCGGTGCAGTTTGCATTGAGGTTGGTGAAGGACACAAAGCCGGATAGGGTGGTTATTTGCTCTGATTCATGTGAGGTGTTGGTTAGGTTGCAGTCTTTCAAGTCCACTAGGAGACGGGACATTTTAGACAGGGTGGTGGAAGCACAGGATAGAGTTAGAAGAGATGGGATGCAGGTCTCATTCATGTGGGTCCCGGCTCATGCTGGGGGGGCGGGAAACAAAGCAGCTGATAAACTAGCGAAACAGGCCCTGATGAGGGGGGGGTGGACATGGTGGTGTCCTTGAGCAGGGCAGAGGCTAAGGTGGTGGTGTGGAATGAGCTGAGGAAGATGTGGCCGGACCAGTGGAATGTGGACACCAAAGGACGGCACTTGTTCCAGATACAGGGGGAGATTGGGGATGGAAGGAGGGCAGTTAGGAGTAGGACGGAGGAAAGGATTTTGACTAGATTGAGGGTGGGGAACTGTGGTTCCCCACCCGCTACACATGATAGGGAAGCACCTGACTGGGTTGTGTGACTGTGGGGGAGTGGAGACGGTGGATCACTTCCTGAGGCAGTGCAGACTCTATGAGAGGGAGAGGGAGAGGTTGCAACAGGGTCTGAGGGCAGAGGGGGTGAACGTGTTGAGTCTAGGATCTGTGTTGGGGTGGGGGTGTTCAGGTGCAGTGGTTAGGTGTCCGTTTGTGTTCCTGAGAGAAACTGGGTTGGCAGGGAGAATTTAGGTCCTCCCTGGACGTGACACACACTCCTTTACAGTAGGTGGCGGTAATGCACCAATAATGGTGGATGCCAACCGCAGTTAAACCCCACAAAGAGTCATTTTGAAACACCTGTCTTACATTGTTCTTGGATGAGCTGATTGTTACAATGACTAAACGGAGTGAATTATACCGTTATGTTTTAATGACTAAACAAAGTTAATTATTCTGTTATGTTTTAATGACTTGTGACGGACAGCTACGTCATTTCCTGCTTTTACCAGTTTCCCATGGTTCATGAACTCACCCTGGACTCCTTCATTGTCTTGTCTCCCATTGTCACTCACACCAGGTCCCAGTTAAGTCATCAGTATGTGTATAAATGTTTCTCCTCTGCTCCCCTCATTTGTTGGTCATTGTTCCCTGTCTCCGCATGTTTTCACATTTAGTGGTGAGTGTTTTGTTTCAGACTTTGCTTTTGTTTTTGTGTGCTGTGTTTATTTTCTATTAAATTGCAACATTGACTGCCAAACTGAGAGAATTACTCTATTATGTTTTAATGACTAAACTGAGTGAAATACTCCATGTTTTAAGGTGTCATGTCCTGGCTATGTTCCTAGCCATCTCTGTGCTTGGCTGGGGCCATAGTCAGGACCTGACAGAAGGTGGTGCCTCCCCAATTAGAAGCAGGTGTAGATCGTTGCCCCAATTGGGGAACTTATTCATGTACAATATTTGGCCACACCCAGTGTGGATCCTTTTGGTTTTGTTTGTACTTGCTGCCCAAAGTCACTGGTTGCTGCTTTGTTTCTTTTTATTATAAGTAGGGATTACTAGACTTTTGTCTCTGCGCCTGTGTCCTGCCATCACAACTGAGACATGATGACTAAACTGAGAGAATTACTCTGTTTTAATGACTAACCAGTGTATTCAGACAATGGTTGAATCAATGATTTTGAGGTGAACGATGGTAACAAACCAAATGAAAGCAAAATCAGGTTGCTTTGAATGCAAGTTCTAATGGGTTACAAGTGGGATCAGTTTGGAGTTTTGAAAAACCACAACCTGCTGTTGATAGTAAAAGTACCAAAGCAACAAAAATATGTAGTGAAAACCACACAGTGGTATTTTAACCTCTGGTTTGTGGGCTTCTTGTTGGTATTTTAACCTCTGGTTTGTGGGCTTCTTGTTGCTGGTTTAACACTTGCCTCTGCTTTTTTCATCCAAGTGTTACATATGCTTTCAGATCATGTCTCTGTGTGTACCTTTTCCCCACAGTTGTCTTTAGACATCAGCGTGTTGCCAGTTTGTTAAACTCATATGTTGCCAAACCAGTGTTTTCTTCGCTGTAACTACATTTGATGTGCTGAAAGTGGGTCAGCGTGTTACTGATTTATTTTCTCTGTAATCCTGTCTCATACAGAGTCACTGGTCTGTTTCCATTCCTAACAGGGAGGGATACTATATTTTGGATTTGTGCATTTCATTAAATGGTGACTGATGACCTCTTCCTTTAACCCCTGTTCTCTCTATAGGGGACTGACGACCTCTTCCTTTAACCCCTGTTCTCTCTATAGGGGACTGACGACCTCTTCCTTTAACCCCTGTTCTCTCTATAGGGGACTGACGACCTCTTCCTTTAACCCCTGTTCTCTCTATAGGGGACTGACGACCTCTTCCTTTAACCCCTGTTCTCTCTATAGGGGACTGACGACCTCTTCCTTTAACCCCTGTTCTCTCTATAGGGGACTGACGACCTCTTCCTTTAACCCCTGTTCTCTCTATAGGGGACTGACGACCTCTTCCTTTAACCCCTGTTCTCTCTATAGGGGACTGACGACCTCTTCCTTTAACCCCTGTTCTCTCTATAGGGGACTGACGACCTCTTCCTTTAACCCCTGTTCTCTCTATAGGGGACTGACGACCTCTTCCTTTAACCCCTGTTCTCTCTATAGGGGACTGACGACCTCTTCCTTTAACCCCTGTTCTCTCTATAGGGGACTGACGACCTCTTCCTTTAACCCCTGTTCTCTCTATAGGGGACTGACGACCTCTTCCTTTAACCCCTGTTCTCTCTATAGGGGACTGACGACCTCTTCCTTTAACCCCTGTTCTCCCTGTCGTCCATGACCTCTACACCATCTGTCCAGGCAGGTTAATACTGATGAACGCAAGGCCACTGAGGTGTTTCTGTGACCTGGTGAATCTCAGGTAAGATTTGATGATCTTCAGCTACAGTCACTGGAAGAGTAAGACATTCTGAGAGCAGTCCACAAATGTGGATACCTCTCTGAGAGGTCCCTTTTGTGTGTGAACATCAGCAGCTCAAGCAGTGTCATGGTCTTTGATGGCAAGTTCTTCAGTTCCTGTGCAAGTTCTCTGCCATCCAAGAAAATCTAATCTGAAGGGCTGTGGTTGCAGCATCAACAACGCCATTGACAATTGTCCCCTCCAGCTTCTGCGTGGCATCACTCAAAGGCTCAGCAAATGATTTGTATGAAAAGTGCCACTTTCTGGACCTCAGCCTTTATTGTTGTAGAAGGGCCTTTTCATTCATACTGTCACAGATATCCTTGGCTGATGTTTGTGCAGTTTTAAAGCCTGTTGCCCTGTAGTTGCTAAGACATCTGACTTCCTTAGAAGACTGACTGTAACATCCACATGCATACTGGGAGAAGGCATCAGCTTACATGTTGGATCTGGCTCAGGACTGGGCTTAAATCTTTATCACAGGGTCTTTGGTTTGATCCCTCACCTCAATCAGTGCTGCAGCCTGATACCTCAGTGGCTGGACACTTTACTTTAATCTCCCACCTTGTCTCAGTCCACATCTTCAAAGTGATGTCCATGTGTATTTTCAGGATGGCCCATTGTTGCGTGGAGGCTGAGATCAAGGTGTACAGTTTGTGTAGGATGCCAAAGTAACATGTGGCACTGACAGAACTTTCAGCAGCATCAGCCACAACCAGGTTCAATGTGTGAGCCCTGCAGGGCACAAATAGAGCTCTTAGATTCATAGTTTGGACATCTTTGTTTTTTACCCTCATGTTGGCCCCGTTATCATAAGATGGTCCTCTGCTGTCCTTAAAGGGAATTTTTAGCCCCTCTAATCTTTTGAGAATCAGGGATGCCAAATGTTGGCCCTTGGACTCCTCTGCCTCCAAAACCCCCTTAACATGTTCCTTTATGTGGGGCCCCTCCTTCAGTCACACCTCTAATCAGACCTGACAACTGGTTGACATTTGACCTGCAATCTAGAATGATGGAAAGGAATTTTGCCAACTTGATGTCACTCACCATTGTTGAAATGACCTTGCTGATCAACAAATCAAGTTAATTCTGTATTTGGTGGCCAAGGTAACTGTTGGTGTGACTCAATGTCCCAGTTAAGGAGCTCGTGACTGGTTCAGACTGTGCCATCAGTTCAACCTTTTTGAGAAAAATTGTACTCTCCAAATAGACATTTTCATGCACTAATCAAGTCTCCAGAGTGGAGCCGTGGTCTAAGCACTTACCTCACTGCATCTCTATGGTTGTGAGTTCGAGTCCTGGTCATGCCACTACTGATTGTGGGGGTCTGGTAAAGTGGTGCATATTGGGTTTACTTTACCCCCATTTTTTATAGTGGTGGAACATCCCACATACCCAGTAATAATAAAATCATCCGTGTTCCTACACACACAAACACACCCCCAAAGAAGCAAATGGGTCTTCATCCTCTAATGAATGAGGAAGGTTTATAATACAAAGCCATGTTTCATTTCAGCAACATACAGCATGAAGATGATTGGCAATTATAATTTGCACATGTAATTGTAATTGTTTTCATTACAAGCATAAGGATTTATAACACTGATCCAAGCAATCAATATTTTTGTATTATATATACTTTTTCTTTAGTACTACATATTCTTTATAGACACGAGAGTATGAGGGAGAAACTAAGAAGAAGTGTATGTGGAGGGAGACAGACACAGACAGTCAGCCAAACCAGGACTCGAAACTCGAAAAAGGATACTAAATCAAACACTGGCACAACTTGTGCTGTTAAATCAATCACCTCCTTGAACAATGGAGAAGGTACTGTCCTCTATCCTGACAGTTCTGGTGACATCATTAATCAGACTACCTGCAGTTGGATAAGTACAGAAAGGTTGGTTTAGGAACTGGTACATCAGGGACATGTAGATGAGGGACATCAGCGACCAGTGCCGGCTCTAGCCTTTTGGGGGCCCTATGCAAAATTTCAGTTGGGGGCCCCTCTCCCCTATAGTAGTCAGAGGCCCTAAGCGACCGCTTTTGTTATCCCTGGAGCCGGCCCTGTTAGGGTCAAGTAGATCAGGTAGATCTGGGGACAAGTAGGTCAGGGACTGGTAGATCATGGAGAAGTAGACAAGGTACATCAGGATCAAGTAGGTCAGGGAACAGCTCCACATCAGCGGTGCTGTTGTCCATAATAATGTCCCTGCATTCCTTCCTGATGTGAATTGGGTGGTTTTAGTTTGTAATGTTGAAATTATATTTTGTTGTCTTTTTGTCAAGGCTATCACCTGATATTGAATAAATAAAGCTGAATACAAAAGACTGAATGCAGAACTGTTTTGTATTACCTCATTGACTGCAAATGCCCTCGAGTTACTCTTCAGCCAACTTCTTCAGCTCCTCCAGTTTCTTAACCTTCTCCACGTCTCCTGTCTCGTTCATCCTCACAATAAGGAAAATCAGATGTTTAGCAGAGGACAGTGAGATTTTCTCCAGTTTGATGAGACACCGGTAAGATTCTTTCAAAAGTGAGGCCTTCTTGTTTGTGAGCTCCACCAGTTCCTTCTGAAGTCTGAGCACATTCTCTTTCTCCCCCACACCTTTCTCACTGATGTCATACTTGCGTTTCAACTCTTCAAATGTCCTGGTTACCACCCTGGTCTTGAGATCATACATTACATCTCCCTTGACATGCTTGGTGTAGTGGCATTTATTAGTACACACTGTACAGTGGTTGTCCTCCATCACACTGCACCAGAATAGATTAATAACCCACCAGCAGCCTGGATAGTGACAGTTCTCCTCACAGACTGGACAGATGGTCGCTCCTTCATTGAAAAGAAACCAATTCCCTGATGTATTTATTGAGTTTTTATCTTTGTAAGTTTCTTTAACTTCATAAGAGAAGTTCTTGTTTTCCTCCATGTCCTCCTTATATTTCTCCAGGGCATTTTGAGTGTCCTCAAGTTCCTTTTGCTTTCCTTCAATCTCTTTGACCCGCTCCTGTAAGTTGACAACTACAGCATCCAACCGTTTGCGTTCTCTCAGAACTTCTTTAGTCATCTTCACACTCTTTATTTCAATCGTATTCAAAAAAGTGAAAAACCTTTCCATGGATTTTAATGCTTGATTCCAGGCCTGCTCCTGAAGGTGGTCATAATCTGGACGTTCCTGATATTCCGCATCAAAGGATTCACATTGACAGTTATTAAACACAAAATGTACAGGATGATTCTTCTCATTTTTGGCACAGGGAACCGTTGCTGCAGTAATGGCTTTTAGCGCATTCTTTGGGGGATTCCAGTCACAATGTGTCAGAAGAGCCACAATGTTATTTTCAATATCTTTCCCAAATAAAGATAGAACTGCATCAAAGCTGTATTTCTGTCTTTCACTGAGACGATTTGTAGTTGATTTCACCACTAAACCCACAGCATCAATTTGATGAATTCCTTTTTCAGACCTGAACAACTCAAGCAATTTTTCGGCAACCATGTTGTCTTTTTGGATTCCTTTGGTGTCTCCATATCCTGGAGTGTCGATAATGGTGAGAGAGTAGGGGACTCTCCTGCCTTCATATCCAAATACCTCATATACAGTGACTCCTGTAGTTTGACTTTCAGTCTGCTCTCCATTCTCCTGTTCAACAATCTCAAACCAGATGTTCTCCTTCCACTCCACCCCCAGGACATGATTGACCATGGCATTAATCAGAGTGGACTTCCCTGTTCCTGTTTCTCCAACTATCAGAATGGTTTTGTTCACCTTCATGTAATCTCTCTTTCCAAAGGTCCAAATCTTCTGAGTTTATCTTCTTGGTCCAGACTCTCTTTCTTTGTTATTAGTTGGTATCGTGTACAGGGGTGATCTTCCTGTTTCACACTTTCCTTCTCTGTTATTAGTTGACAACGTGCAGGACGTCCTTCAGGGAGAAGTTCACTTAGAATTGTGCCTTTGGTGCCTTTCATTTCTGATGATGGGACCCTAGTCATGGGAAATCAAAGATCACATGTTATTGACCTTTTAGTTTGAATATATCGGAGGAATTCAATACAATCCACGATGTATAAATTGGTGTAACTGTTACTTGTTTGTATCAAGTGTGATGTACACATCGTTTACCTCTGCTCTACAATAAAGCATCTTTTAAATAGAAATGTTTTGGTTTCACATGTAATTTGTGTATGTATTGAAATGTAGATTCTCCACTTTAAATTCTGTATACATTCATGTTACATTCATAACTGTTTTACATATTTGTACACATAATATCTGTGCTAAATTGCCACCACATTGATTGATGAAGGTAACACAATTTAACAAATCACACATACCAATTTTACTTTGAAATTCAATTTGTTTGTGCAAATAAAATGAACATGAATGCAATTTCCTTATGCGGACATAGTTAGTACCACCATACAGAATGTCTAAAGTTAGAATAAGGTGCACAGAAACAGGTGCAAATGAATAGAAAGTCATTAAAGAGTAAACTGGAAGGATCTAGCCTTCCACATAGATTAGATAATTGGTCGGCTCTTGACCATATGGATATGTGATAACACATCATGACTCAAAGCAGTCACACATACAAGTGTTGATGTGATCACAGTACATGTCTATATAAATATGTAATTTAAAAGACAACTTTCTAGGGGGTATACTTTGTAACATGGTTATATACGCAGGAGAACAACATCATACAACCGACCATACTGACCTTTTAGCATCTTTTATGTCATATAAAATAGTTGTGTTGGGTGAATTTAACTTGGATCTTATGAAAGAGTTCTTTGTTGGTCTAAATTCCACCAAGCTAATTTCTAAGCCAACTCACACTGGTTTAAAAGATGATGCTAAATCTTCAATTATTCACTACATTTTAACAAATGCAGCAGATAGATTTTTATCAAGTGGTGTGTTAACCTTAGATATTAGTGACCACTGCCCTATTGTTTTAGAGATACCAGAGATCTAAACCGCACATTGTCACCAAAAGAAATTTTAGGGAACAAAGCTTTTTGCAAGACCTGGCACTAAATAGGCATAACTAAATTTTTGCAATTCCAAATGCTGAAGAGGCATTAAAGTATTTAATCTGTATTTTTAACAAAATTGTTCCAAGTATTAGGTTCAAAAATAGATCTAACATGTGATTTATTCATTTTATTTCTGAAGATTTACAGAAACTAAATGTGGCCTGACTAAAAGCTAGACAAACCGTGTCTATATCGGACTGGCAACATTTTACATATGAGAATCCTTTGTATTATGTTCATATGAAAGGCAAAACCATCTCACTGTCCTCTGCTAAACATCTGGACTTCCTGATTGATAGGATGAAGGAGACAGGAGACGTGGAGAAGGTTAAGAAACTGGAGGAGATGAAGAAGTTGGCTGAAGAGTAACACCAGGATGGGTATTTCCAGAGAATGATGAATTACATTGAGACCATTTTAATACAAAATACTTCTGAACTCAGTCTTTTGCATTCAGCTTTATTTATTCAGGGCTGTAACACCTTGATATATTTATTGATTCATCATGGTCTCATTTGCAAGAGTGCCTCGAACACAGTAATGTAAAAATTCAACCAATATCAGGTGATAGTCTTGACAAAAAGAAAACAAAATATAATTTCAACATTACAATTTTAAACCACACAATTCACAACACAACATTGAGGAATGCAGCGACATTAAGATGGACATCATCAACATGGATGTGGAGCTGTTCTCTCTGTCATTTCCTGGATTCTGAGTCTCCTGTTTGACTTTCAACCTACTTGAAGTCATGAGCTTCTGCTCCCTGATCTACTTGTCCCTAACAGGGCCGGCTCCAGACATAAGCGGTTGCTTAGGGCCTCTGACTGCTAGGCGGCCCCCAACAGTTAGGGGAGAGGGGCCCCCAACTGAAATTTTGCATAGGGCCCCCAAAAGGTTAGTCGGCACTGGTCGCTGATGTCCCTCATCTACATGTCCCTCATCTACATATCCCTGATGTACCAGTTCCTAAACCAACCTTTCTGTACTTATCCAACTGCAGGTAGCCTGATTAATGATGTCACCAGAACTGTCAGTATAGAGGACAGTACCTTCTCTATTGTTTAGGAGATGAATGATTGATTTAACAGCACACGCGGTGCCAGTGTTTGATTTAGCATCCTAAGCTCCTGACCCCACATGACCCCTAGTGACAGGGTTCGAATCCCGGCTTGGCTGACTGTCTGTCTCCCTCCACATACAGTTCTAATGAGTTTCTCCCTCCTACTCTCATGTCCTTAAAAATATGTAGTGCTAAAGTAAAAGTATATATAATACAAAAATATACAAAACATGCCCTGAAGTTATAAATCCCATGCTGTATGTTGCTGAAATAAAACATGGCTTTTTATTATATACCTTCCTCACACATTAGAGGATGAAGACCCATTTGCTGAAACAAATGAATAAAGTAAATAAAGAATGAAACATGGCTTTGTATTATATACCTTCATCATACATTAGAGGATTTGCTTCCACTTCTCCCCAGCAGGATTCTTCAAGTGTGTGTGTGTGTGTGGGAACGTGTTTATGTGTGAATCCCTGCATAATATGAATTAAGTTTTGAGTTTCCATATTGTAGGTAACAAGGATGATTTTATTATTACTGGGTATGTATGTGGGATGTTCCACCACTATAAAAAATGGGGGTAAAGTAAACCCAATATGCACCACTTTACCAGACCCCCACAATCAGTAGTGGCATGACCGGGACTCGAACCCACAACCATAGAGATGCAGTGAGGTAAGTGCTTAGACCACGGCACCACTTTGGAGACTTGATTAGTGCATGAAAACACCAAAACCACATGGAAACATGGAAAGAGCTGGCAATAAGGACCAAAAGAGGGGAAACAATTGATAAGCCTGAGATGGGACTTATGGGGGCTGAGAGGATGAGATCCAGAAAGGTGTCGACACGTCTGACTGCTATTGTGAATCGTCTCTCTGGCAGTTAGAAATCTGGCATTAAGGGACACACAGAAACACTGTACTCTCCATCAAATGGACATTTTCTCAAAGAGGTTGAACTGATGACAATCTGATCCACTCATTAACAAGCTCCTAAACTGTCCAAAAAGGGACATGGAGTCACATCACCAGTTACCTCGGCCACCCAATACAGAATTAACTTGTTGATTTGATGAGCAGGAAGGTCCTTTCAAAAATGGTGAGTGACATCAAGTTGGCAAAATACCTCTTTATCATTCTAGATTGCAGGTCAAATGTCAACCAGTTGTCAGGTCTGATTAGAAGTGTGTGACTGAAGGAGGGGCCACACATAAAGGAACATTTTATGGGGGTTTTGGAGGCAGAGGAGTCCAAGGGCCAACATTTGGCATCCCTGATTCTCAAAAGATTAGAGAGGCAAAAATTCCTTTTAAGGACTGCAGAGGACCATCTTATGATAACGGGGCCAACATGAGGGTAAAAAACAAAGATGTCCAAACTATGAATCCAAGAGCTCTATTTGTGCCCTGCAGAGCTCACACATTGAACCTGGTTGTGGCTGATGCTGCTGAAAGTTCTGTCAGTGCCACATGTTACTTTGGCATCCTACACAAACTGTACACCTTGATCTCAGCCTCCACGCACCAATGGGCCATCCTGAAAAACCACATGGACATCACTTTGAAGATGTGGACTGAAACGAGGTGGGAGAATTGACAGAGTAAAGAGTCTAGCCACTGAGGTATCAGGCAGCAGTGGTGAGAGAAGCACTGATTGAGGTGTGGGATCAAACCAAAGACCCTGTGACAAAGACTGAAGCCCATTCCTTGATTGAGTTGGGGGATCAAACCAAAGACCCTGTGATAAAGACTGAAACCCAGTCCTTGTCAGAGGAGGTTGGATCATACTGCTTCAACATCTGTACAGTGGTCTGACATCTTGAGCCAGATCCAACATGTGACCTGATGAGCAAGCTGATGCATTCTCCCAGTATGCATTTGGATGTTACAGTCAGTCATCTCAGAAAGTCAGAGAGATGTCTAAGCAACTACAGGGAAACAGGCTAGTAGTCGGTGGGTATTTCGGACGGATTTCACTACTTGGACATTTTGGGTCCTAGATTCATTTCTGTAACAGATACAACCTATAATGATGTATCCTGATAATCACAACCCACTTGGCTACAATAAAAACACATAAAAACAGACTTCTGGATCACCATTTAGAAAACTCATCTATTGGAAAGGCCAATTATTTTTTTTCGGAAAACATTTCGGGAATTTTTTTAAAGCATCATAAAGTATTGTGTCAATGGTATTCCCTCATATTTTCATGCCTTTACTGTCAAATAACACTGTATTGGGTTGAAACTAATGAAAATAATTAATAATAGAAGGTAAAAAATATAGGCACCCTAAAAAAAATGTGTTCTTCTACCTAGAAATGAAACAATATGAAATAAATAAGATTGAATGTATAACACTTCTTTTTGCCTGTAATGACGCAGAACGGCCACCAGATGGCAGCACTAGATCGCTAGTTACGTTTGTACTTATATAATTTATAAACAGAAAAATTACCAACTTCTTCCCAAAATCTCAAGAACACCCCCATACTAATTTGACAAAATATTCTTTTTTATATCACATTTATAATACAAAAGATGTATTATGGTTCAAAACATCATGTATAGTGATGTATACCCTTGTAATCCCTATTCTCTTCTACACATTAGCCTTTCTAAGATGCATGGTCAATGTCGTTGCCTGGTGAAAAGTTCTCTTGTGGTTCCCATAGCACAACCCTAACCCTAACCCATAGCAACTCAAACTATACACAGACAACCCAGATTATAAACGGAACGCTTCAAGAAAGTGGCTACAAATAATATACCTTTGGAATCGGACGACTATGGCGATTCTATTTTTATGACTATTTAGGCAAATGAGCACTGTCCGCGGATCCGCGGATGCCGACTTAAGACTTCACTAACGTCAGCCAAGGATATTTGCGACAGTATAAATGAACAGGCCGTTCTACAACAACAAAGGCTGAGGTCCAGAAAGTGGCACTTTTCATACAAATCATTTGCTGAGCCTTTGAGTGATGCCACGCAGAAGCTGGAGGGGACAATTGTCAATGTCGTTGTTGATGCTGCAACCACAGCCCTTCAGATTGGATTTTCCACATTAGAAAATGTGGGAGAGAAGTTTAGAGTGCTGTCAACCTTCCAAAGCCACAAATGAGGAGCTAACAGAACAATGTGAGTCCCTTAGTGTGACTCCACACTATAAAGAACACTCAGACTTGGATGGCGCAGAGCTTGCACAGGAACTGAAGAACTTGCCTGACTTGCCATCGAAGACCATGACGCTGCTTGAGCGGCTGATGTTCATACACAAAAGGGACCTCTCTGAAATGTATCCACATTTGTGGAGTGCTTTCAGAATGTCTTACTCTTTCAGTGACTGTAGCTGAAGCTCATCAAATCCTACCTGAAATTCACCAGGTCACAGGAACGCCTCAGTGGCCTTGCGTTCATCAGTATTAACCTGCATGGACAGATGGTGTAGATGTCATGGACGACAGGGAGTCTCCCTCTGACACTGTCCAGTGTAGAGGTCATGGATGACAGGGAGTCTTCCTCTGACACTGTCCGGTGTAGAGGTCATGGATGACAGGGAGTCTTCCTCTGGCACTGTCCGGTGTAGAGGTCATGGATGACAGGGAGTCTTCCTCTGACACTGTCCGGTGTAGAGGTCATGGATGACAGGGAGTCTTCCTCTGACACTGTCCGGTGTAGAAGTCATGGATGACAGGGAGGCTTTGTAAATGTAAAGAGTAGCTACAAAAGAAATAATCAAGAGAAAATCTAAATTGAGATTCAATACAATAAAGAAATATTTTCTTCTAGAATTTTGGTAAACCCAGAACTGAAGTCTGGGGAAGTGTAAGAGAGATTTCCACAGCCTCAGAAAACAATAAGAAGTCTCTTCACACACCAAAATGCACAAAATGACCTGACAAAAACACTGTCTCACCAAAACTGTCCTCTAACATATACTGGCTCTGAGACATTTTTGTTTTTGTCTTCCTTCATGAGAACACAGTCAACAATTTGTGAACAAGAAACAGGTCTGGTATCTCAAAATATCAAGGGAGTGAGATTCTGGAGACAGATTATAATGCCTCATAATGGAAGAGCTCTGCTTGAGCACAGTCGCCTACAGAGAGAACAGGGGTTAAAGGAAGAGGTCATCAGTCCCTTACAGAGAGAACAGGGGTTAAAGGAAGAGGTCATCAGTCCCCTACAGAGAGAACAGGGGTTAAAGGAAGAGGTCATCAGTCCCTTATAGAGAGAACAGGGGTTAAAGGAAGAGGTCATCAGTCCCTTATAGAGAGAACAGGGGTTAAAGGAAGAGGTCATCAGTCCCTTATAGAGAGAACAGGGGTTAAAGGAAGAGGTCATCAGTCCCTTAAAGAGAGAACAGGGGTTAAAGGAAGAGGTCATCAGTCCCCTACAGAGAGAACAGGGGTTAAAGGAAGAGGTCATCAGTCCCTTATAGAGAGAACAGGGGTTAAAGGAAGAGGTCATCAGTCCCCTACAGAGAGAACAGGGGTTAAAGGAAGAGGTCATCAGTCCCTTATAGAGAGAACAGGGGTTAAAGGAAGAGGTCATCAGTCCCTTATAGAGAGAACAGGGGTTAAAGGAAGAGGTCATCAGTCCCCTACAGAGAGAACAGGGGTTAAAGGAAGAGGTCATCAGTCCCCTACAGAGAGAACAGGGGTTAAAGGAAGAGGTCATCAGTCCCTTATAGAGAGAACAGGGGTTAAAGGAATAGGTCATCAGTCCCTTATAGAGAGAACAGGGGTTAAAGGAAGAGGTCATCAGTCCCCTACAGAGAGAACAGGGGTTAAAGGAAGAGGTCATCAGTCCCCTACAGAGAGAACAGGGGTTAAAGGAAGAGGTCATCAGTCCCTTATAGAGAGAACAGGGGTTAAAGGAAGAGGTCATCAGTCCCCTACAGAGAGAACAGGGGTTAAAGGAAGAGGTCATCAGTCCCTTATAGAGAGAACAGGGGTTAAAGGAAGAGGTCATCAGTTCCCTATAGAGAGAACAGGGGTTAAAGGAAGAGGTCATCAGTCCCCTACAGAGAGAACAGGGGTTAAAGGAAGAGGTCATCAGTCCCTTATAGAGAGAACAGGGGTTAAAGGAAGAGGTCATCAGTCCCTTATAGAGAGAACAGGGGTTAAAGGAAGAGGTCATCAGTCCCCTACAGAGAGAACAGGGGTTAAAGGAAGAGGTCATCAGTCCCCTACAGAGAGAACAGGGGTTAAAGGAAGAGGTCATCAGTCCCTTATAGAGAGAACAGGGGTTAAAGGAAGAGGTCATCAGTCCCTTATAGAGAGAACAGGGGTTAAAGGAAGAGGTCATCAGTCCCTTATAGAGAGAACAGGGGTTAAAGGAAGAGGTCATCAGTCCCCTATAGAGAGAACAGGGGTTAAAGGAAGAGGTCATCAGTCCCCTACAGAGAGAACAGGGGTTAAAGGAAGAAGTCATCAGTCCCCTATAGAGAGAACAGGGGTTAAAGGAAGAGGTCATCAGTCCCTTATAGAGAGAACAGGGGTTAAAGGAAGAGGTCATCAGTCCCTTATAGAGAGAACAGGGGTTAAAGGAAGAGGTCATCAGTCCCTTATAGAGAGAACAGGGGTTAAAGGAAGAGGTCATCAGTCCCTTATAGAGAGAACAGGGGTTAAAGGAAGAGGTCATCAGTCCCCTATAGAGAGAACAGGGGTTAAAGGAAGAGGTCATCAGTCCCCTACAGAGAGAACAGGGGTTAAAGGAAGAGGTCATCAGTCCCCTATAGAGAGAACAGGGGTTAAAGGAAGAGGTCATCAGTCCCTTATAGCGAGAACAGGGGTTAAAGGAAGAGGTCATCAGTCCCTTATAGAGAGAACAGGGGTTAAAGGAAGAGGTCATCAGTCCCCTACAGAGAGAACAGGGGTTAAAGGAAGAGGTCATCAGTCCCTTATAGAGAGAACAGGGGTTAAAGGAAGAGGTCATCAGTCCCTTATAGAGAGAACAGGGGTTAAAGGAATAGGTCATCAGTCACCATTTAATGAAATGCACAAATCCAAAATATAGTATCCCTCCCTGTTAGGAATGGAAACCGACCAGTGACTCTGTATGAGACAGGATTACAGAGAAAATAAATCATTAACACGCTGACCCACTTTCAGCACATCAAATGTAGTTACAGCAAAGAAAACATTGGTTTGGCAACATATGAGTTTAACAAACTGTCAACAAGCTGATGTCTAAAAACAACTGTGGGGAAAAGGTACACACAAAGAAATATAATTTGAAAGCATATGTAAGACTTGGATAAAAAAAACAGAGGCAAGTGTTAAACAGAAACAGGAAGCCCACAAACCAGAAGTTAAAATAACACTATGTGGTTTTCACTACATTATATCTTTTTTTGTTGCTTTGGTACTTTTACTATCAACAGCAGGTTGTGGTTTTTCAAAACTCCAAACAAAACACCAAACTGATCCCACTTGTAACTCATTAAAACTTGCATTCAAAGCAACCAATTTTGCTTTCATTTGGTTTGTTACCATCGTTCACCACAAAATCATTGATTCAACAATTATGTCTGAATACACTGGTTAGTCATTAAAACATTGAGTAATTCTCTCAGTTTACTCTTTGTAACATGGAGTCATTCACTCAGTTTAGTCATTAGTATTATTTATTAAAAGCATGTGGCTTGGCACATCCTGTGACAACTGCGCCCTCTGCTGCTTCACCTCCCCCTGCAGCAGACAGGCTCCAGCGTTTGACGTCACCGGCCTTCTGACACCATCGTCCATCTCATCATGCATTTCACCTGTTTCCTGTTTAGCGCACCTGTTCCTCATCCTCATCATTCCCCACAGTATATATGTTCCCTCTGCTCCCCCTGTCTTTGTGTGTTGTTGTCTCTGACTGTAAAAAGAGCTGTGCGACGCTTCGTGTCTCGATATATATTCACTCAATAGTATTAAATAATCCTTCTACCACGCCTGCTCCTCCTTGTTCCACCCCCCGAAGCCGTGACACAAGAATCCTGCTGGAACACACACAGACACACACACCTGAAGAATCCTGCTGGGACACACACAGACACACACACCTGAAGAATCCTGCTGGGACACACACACACACACACCTGAAGAATCCTGCTGGGACACACACACACACCTGAAGAATCCTGCTGGGACACACACACACACACACACCTGAAGAATCGTGCTGGGACACACACACAGACACACACACCTGAAGAATCCTGCTGGGGAGAAGTGGAAGCAAATGGGTTTCATCCTCTAATGGATGAGGAAGGAATATAATAAAAAGCCATGATTCATTCTTTATTTACTTTATTCATTTGTTTCAGCAAATGGATCTTCATCCTCTAATGTATGAGGAAGGTATATAATATGATGCATAAAGACAATGACAATTATAATTTGCACATGTAATTGTAATATTGTTTTCATTACAAACATAAGGATTTATAACAAAGATCCAGGCACTTAATATTTTTGTATTATATATATATATATATATATATATATATATATATATACCCTTTTACTTCAGTACTACATATTTTTTTAAAGACAAGAATATGAGGGAGAAACTAAGAAGAAGTGTATGTGGAGGGAGACAGACACAGACAGTCAGCCAAGCCGGGACTCAAAACCCGTCACTAGGGGCCAGGAGCTGAAGATGCTAAATCAAACACTGGCACAACTTGTTGTTAAATCAATCATTTCCTTGAACAATACAGGAGAAGGTACTGTCCTCTTTCCAAACAATCAGACTACCTGCAGTTGGATAAGTACAGACAGGTTGGTTTAGGAACTGCTAGATCAGGGTAAGGTACATCAGGGGATAAATAGACCAGGGGACAGGTAGATCAGGTCCATCAGGGACAGGTAGATCAGGTCCATCAGGGACAAGTAGATCAGGTCCATCAGGGACAGGTAGATCAGGTCCATCAGGGACAGGTAGATCAGGTCCATCAGGGACAGGTAAATCAGGTCCATCAGGGACAGGTAGATCAGGTCCATCAGGGACAGGTAAATCAGGTCCATCAGGGACAGGTAGATCAGGTCCATCAGGGACAAGTAGATCAGGTCCATCAGGGACAGGTAGATCAGGTCCATCAGGGACAGGTAGATCAGGTCCATCAGGGACAGGTAGATCAGGGAACAGCTCCACATCAACGTTGCTGTTATCCATATTAATGTACCTGCATTATTCACTGTTGTGTTGTGAATTGTGTGGTTTAAAACTGTAATGTTAAAATTATATTTTGTCTTCTTTTTGTCAAGGCTATCACCTGATATTGGTTGAATTTTTTGCATTACTGTGTTCAGGGTACTCTTGCAAATGAGACCATGATGAATCAATAAATATCTCAATGTGCTACAGCCCTGAATAAATAAAGCTGAATGCAAAAGACTGAATGCAGAAGTATTTTGTATTAATATGGTCTCTTAATGTGAATCATCATTCTCTGGAAATACCCAGCCAGTTGTTCCTCCTCAGCCAACTTCTTCAGCTCCTCCAGTTTCTTAACCTTCTCCACGTCTCCTGTCTCCTTCATCTTCTCAATCAGCAAGTCCAGATGTTTAGCAGAGGACAGTGAGATGGACTTCAAGGCAGTTTTCTCCAGATTGATGAGACACTGGTAGGATTCCTCCACAAGTGAGGCCTTCCTGTTTGTGAGCTCCTCCAGTCCCTTCTGAAGTCTGATGAGCACATTCTCTTTCTCCCCAGCACCTTTCTCACTGATGTCATACTTGTGTTTTAACTGTTCATATGTCCTGGTAACCATCCTGGTCTTGAGAACATACCTTACATTTCCCTTGACATGCTTGGTGTAGTGGCATTTGTTAGTACACACAGTACAGTGGTTGTCCTCCATCACAAGGCACCCGGCGGGATTAAAAGCCCACCAGCAGCCTGGATAGTGACAGTTCTCCTTACAGACTGTACAGATGGTCGCTCCTTGATTGAGAATAAACCAATTCCCTGATGTATCTACTAAGATTTTATCTTTGTAAATTTTCTCAATTTCAAATGAGAAATTCTTGTTTTCCTCCATTTCATTCTTATATTTCTCCAGGACATTTAGAGTGTCCTTGAGTTCCTTTTGCTTTCCTTCAATCTCTTTAACCCGCTCTTGTAAGTTGACAACTACAGCTTCCAACTGTTTGCGTTCTCTCAGAACTCCTTCAGTCATCCTCACACTCTTTGATTCAATGTTATTCAAAAAAGTGAAAAACCTTTCCATGGATTTTAATCCTTGATTCCAGGCCTGCTCCTGAAGGTGGTCATAATCCAGACGTTCCTGATATTCCGCATCAAAGGATTCACATTGACGGTTATTAAAGACAAAATGTACAGGATGATTCCTCTCATTTTTGGCACAGGGAACCTTTGCTGCAGTAATGGCTTGTAGCGCATTCTTTGGGGGATTCCCGTCACAATGTGTCAGAAGAGCCACAATGTTTTTTTCAATATCTTTCCCAAATAAAGATAGAACTGCATCAAAGATGTACTTCTGTCTTTCAGTGAGACGATTTGTAGTTGATTTCACCACTAAACCCACAGCATCAACTTGATGAATTCCTTTTTCAGACCTGAACAACTCAAGCAATTTTTCGGCAACCATGTTGTCTTTTTGGATTCCTTTGGTGTCTCCATATTCTGGAGTGTCGATAATGGTGAGAGAGTAGGGGATTCTCCTGCCTTCATATCCAAATACCTCATATACAGTGACTCCTGTAGTTTGACTTTCAGTCTGCTCTCCATTCTCCTGTTCTTGTTCAACAATCTCAAACCAGACGTTCTCTTTCCACTCCACCCCCAGGACATAATTGACCATGGCATTAATCAGAGTGGACTTCCCTGTTCCTGTTTCTCCAACTATCAGAATGGTTTTGTTCACCTTCACTTGATCTTTCTTTCCAAAGGTACATCTTCTGAGTTTATCTTGTTGGTCCAAACTCTCCTTCTCTGTTATTAGTTGGTATCGTGCACGGGGGTGATCTTCCTGTTCCACACTTTCCTTCTCTGTTATTAATTGACAACGTGCAGGACCTCCTTCAGGGAGAAGTTCACTTAGAATTGTGCCTTTGGTGCTTTTCATTTCTGATGATGGGACCCTAGTCATGGGAAATCAAAGATCACATGTTATTGACCTTTTAGTTTGAATATATCAGAGGAATTCAATACAATCCACGATGTATGAATTGGTGTAACTGTTACTTGTTTGTATCAAGTGTGATGTACACATCGTTTACCTCTGCTCTACAATAAAGCATATTTTAAATAGAAATGTTTTGGTTTCACATGTAATTTGTGTATGTATTGAAATGTAGATTCTCCACTTTAAATTCTGTATACATTCATGTTACATTCATAACTGTTTTACATGTTTGTACACATAATATCTGTGCTAAATTGCCACCACATTGATTGATGAAGGTAACACAATTTAACAAATCACACATACCAATTTTACTTTGAAATTCAATTTGTTTGTGCAAATAAAATGAACATGAATGCAATTTCCTTATGCGGACATAGTTAGTACCACCATACAGAATGTCTAAAGTTAGAATAAGGTGCACAGAAACAGGTGCAAATGAATAGAAAGTCATTAAAGAGTAAACTGGAAGGATCTAGCCTTCCACATAGATTAGATAATTGGTCGGCTCTTGACCATATGGATATGTGATAACACATCATGACTCAAAGCAGTCATACATACAAGTGTTGATGTGATCACAGTACATGTCTATATAAATATGTTAAATAAAAGACAACTTTAGAGTTGGTTTCTTTTATAGAAACAAATCATGTCTGTCTTACCTGCATACACTTGATATTGTTAAAGCTACTTTTATGTCAGTATTTGACAAAAGCGATCTCCTACATAGACATGCATCTGTATTGGTGTTGTAACCTCTGGATGTAGTTCATCATGCTGTCTTGTGCATTATTAAAGTTTAGCACACATCATTGTTTCCTGCTCTCTCTAGTCGACTGGGACTCCTTGAGCTCCAGGAGGTCCAGACACTATAATGTGTAAACTGTCCAGTTATCTTGCATCTAAATTAATTTGGAGGTCTGGCGGTTATCAAACACAAACCCAAGAGTGGTTAGTGTAGGAGATTCCTCCTTTGAATTCCATGCCCCTCACTCTCGGAGTGAACTACAGAAATGTATTAGACTGGAATTTCTGATTTTTTGCAGAACATTTGGATGCACTGATAAATGGTCAAGCATTCTGTTGAATGTAATTGTTATTCATAATAGTTTTTAAACTGACTTAGTCTGACTCTTCTGTATGAATAAAGATGAATACAATAGAACAATCTTTATCAACCAGTAAATTGTATATCTTAATATGTTATATTGCAATGTCCTTGGGTGTTCCATCGGTCCAGACTAATGCCTCTGATAGAGCACAGGGTAGAAACAGGTGAACTGCTCATTCAGTAAAGACTCCCCTCTGTCTTTCCTAACTGTTTGTCTAATTAAGCCTAAAACGTAGATTTCACAGAATGTAAATACTTTTATTGGAGATTCTCCGTTAAGTATTCTTTTAGTCCAGAAAGAGACTTAATCTGTTTTAGATAAAACAGCCTGGAGATTTAAACATTTGCATATTTAATAACATTTGACATAACAGAGAACTATTTGAATACTCACTTGGACGCCATTATGGTAATTTCGTTGTGTGGTCCACCCAAGATACTGTTGACAAGAGTTGGCAGGATTCAGTTCTATGAATGGAGAAAATGTAACCTAGTTTCAATCAAAAACACTTGACATTAAAAAAAGTAAAGACACCACATTACAAAAACACACACATGAAAAACATTTTTTCCCCTAAATATGTACTTTTCAATGGATTTCAGAATGTTTGTACACACAACTGTTTAATTCACACCAGCAGGAAAGCCTCATTGATGAATACCACTTGTATATGAGAGCTCAACCAAGGCTATTTGCAATTTGACACACCCCTAATTAACCATATATGGTCCAATCAATGGCTTTGTTGATGTAGTTGAACTCATTTTGTGATGGTGCTTTTATGGCAATGTGTGTGTCGTCTATAGCCCAGATTGTATTAGGGAATCCATTAAAGGCAAAGAAACCTCTTTTTACTTCCACTTGTTATGCCATGGTATATGGAAATTTAATGTAGCTGTTAGTTTGCTTGGTGACTGCATCCAAAATAGCGGGCATCCATCTACTTTTGGAGGGTTGAGAGATGCCAGACGGATCTGCAAGCTCGTGCCAGTTCTTCCAACGGAGCAAGATCAAACATCTCTAATTGTATGTTCGATTATCTCAGTGTCGTACAAAGGTAGGTCCACAATATTACAAACATATAACAAACAAAGCAAATTTAACAAATAAATGACATACACTTGATGTTGTTAAGCTACTTTTATGTCAGTCTTCGACAAAAGCAATCTCCTACATTTACATGCATCTGTATTGGTGTTGTAACCTCTGGATGTAGTTCATCATGCTGTCTTGTGCTTTATTAATGGTGCCAAGGTTAGCACACATCATTGTTTCCTGCTGTCTCTATTCAGCTGGGACTCCTTGAGCTCCAGGAGGTCCAGACACTATAATGTGTAAACTGTCCAGTTATCTAGCAACTAAATTAATTTAGAGGTCTGGCGGTTATCAAACACAATCCAAGAGTGGTTAGTGTAGGAGATTGCATGTTGTATTCCATAGCCAATGTTAACTTTATAAAACATGAACATCTATGACATGGGACAGTTAAGACAAGCTGTAAGAAAGATTGTAAGAAACAGTCTGTCACAGAAACAGTCTGTCACAGACTCAGGATCTTGCCTCCAGGGTGATGACCATGAACAGGCCTCTCATTTCATTAACTTTGATTAGCTGGTTTCATAAATTAATGTTAAAATATATGATCATTATTTGGATACATTACAACCAGCAATTAATAAGGCAATGTGTGATAAATCAATGGTCAAATGGTTGGCTGAATAAAGCAACATAAATCAGGTAGACGGGGGTCCCAAACCGATAGTTTTTTCAACTTATATTTGAACAGAGTTTCACTCACAGACGCCAGAAAAATGTACTTTCTGTTAAGTTTCACATTTTTTGCGCTATGATGGCGTGAACAAGGTTTTGACGCTTGATGCCTCTGTTCTGTTTCATTTACTCCCATGCATTCTGTCTTGTGTAATTTGAGCTGGATTCTGTGAGAGCAGCATATCCCACACCAGCCATATTTGTCTCAGTTTTTTCCGTCACCTATTTTGCACGGATCCAGTATCAAAAAAATGGTATCAAAAGCGATCACATTTCATAAGATTGCACAGACTTACGAGATTATTATAGTTTTAGTTTTTTTATTGTCCGCTATTCGCGCTGTGGATGTGCTTCATTCACATCTATTTTGCTTCCTTCGCTGAGTCAAGCTGCTGGAGCTGCTGTCTTACAAAGAGTTGACAATACCCAGGCCTGCAGATTTAACTGGAAACCGCAGTAAATTGCCTACAGAAAAGCCGCAATGAAGAAATCTCAGCTAAGATCACAAACAATCCTGTGTAGAGAATAATTCGTTTTACAGTACGCTGAACCTGTAGGAAATGGCAGCTTTTTTTCTCTGGGGACTACTAGCATTTTATTACACTGTCAGCTTCCCTAACAACATTGCCAAATCATAATCTTTGGCCTTTAGGCTACTCCCATTACATTCATATACACACCCAAATATGTAAAAGTAGGTAAACCATATTGAAATGAAAGATTTAAGTCTATTTGTAGTGACTCACATGCATCAGAATGGTAATGGGGAAGTTCATGAAAACAGGGAAGATCATCAATTAATAATTGATCAATTAATAATTGACAGTATAAAATGCATGCATTTCTTTGTCATAATTATTAAATAGCTACAGTCAAATTAATAGGAGTAAAATACCTATTGGGCCAATTGCTAAATAGTGGACATCAACAGTACTTGCGTAACTCTGGTTCTATGAAAGAAGCTTCTCTGAAATCAATGGGACTTTTTCAAGAGGGTAATGCCATGGACCAGCAGGTATTCCTACTTGGACTGGTTCCGTTCTATGGACGTGAGTTTCAGACATGCTCCTCTATAGCATTTCTCATGTTTGAGCAGCTGAGACCTGTTATGGAAATGTCCTGAACAACTGTAACAATTATGTATGCGTGCACTGATAGGGTGGAAAATTACTAGATGCTCTGTTGTGTTAGGTGAGGAGGAAAAGTACTGGGGCAATTGTTGTACGGACATTTCTTATATGAGAAAATGTCGTTCTGTTTACGTGTTGAGACCAGTACGAATGGCAGTTTCTACAGATAATGAGACGCGGTCTTATCTTGTGCCTGACACCAGAGAGAGGAGCAAGGCTGATGAAGAGGAAGTCCCACTATGCCAAGTGGCATCAATAGATTCATATTTATTGGAATTGCTAGATAAAGTCTTAACAATTCTACATTCTCTATCCCTTATCATTCTGTTGAATACAATTCTCTGACCATTCAGGTAGGTGAGTTCTCCCAGAAACTTAACAAAGCATAATAGACTATAAACTATCAATAAACTATTCATGAAACCAATATAATCCACTCAAGAGAATTTATTACAAGCTTGTAGGTGACAAAGTTTCCATAAATGTCATAAGTTGCTGAACAAAGTGGTCAGCAACGTATGACATCAGTGTACAACTTCATTATAAGGCAACTTATGCCCATCAGTGTACAACCTCAGTGCCAGACAACGTATGACATCAGTGTACAACCTCATTATAAGACAACATATGACATCAGTGTACAACTTCATTATAAGACAACGTATGACATCAGTGTACAACCTCATTATAAGACAACATATGACATCAGTGTACAACTTAATTATAAGACAACGTATGACATCAGTCTACAACCTCATTATAAGACAACGTATGAAATCAGTGTACAACTTAATTATAAGACAACGTATGACATCAGTGTACAACTTCATTATAAGACAAAAGTGTACGATAACCAATGGGTGTGTCTGTTCTTGACTTAGGGACTATCTGACAAGTCTAATTCAGCTCCTCTCCATACCTGCCTAACCACTCCTTTTCGATCACATGCTGCTATTGGAATGTCAAAAATACACAGATGCTTCTGTAGGGTCTCCACACAGGTTCTAAGGTCATGCCGTAACCACCCTGTCTTGACCAATGGGTAGATCACTCTGTCTTACAATATGGTATCAGGAAGCATAGATTTGAATGTGTCCCTAGTTTATAAGAGTGGCAATTCCTCAATACCAGTCTTATCCTCAGTTTATCAATCCAACCCCAAATATGCCCATGTCACCCATACCTGAATCCACGGACAAACCAGGAGTTCCTAGAATACTGTACTCAATGCTCAAACACAGATATTGTGATATATGTACATTCTCACATTATTCTGACATTCCCACTGTAGATAGTGTATATCAGTCATTACACGTTTATGGCAACAGCAGTGAAATAATATAAAACAATATGGAATGGATTCATATATTTTAATAGATTACGTAACACACTGTAGATAGATATCATTCAGATAGAAGGTTATTTTGAAAGGAAGTAGACCAATTGTTGGTTATGTACAATGTAAGGAACACTACGTTTAAACCCACCCACTTTGGAAAATGTATTGATGTTTGAAAAAATAACTATACAACTAAGACCAAGCCGTTTTTCACTTATTTGGTTGTTGAAGAAAAAGTCTAGATGAGCCTTTTTACATTCGTGAAAAAAATTACTTTTTAGGATAACATTTGAACACATTCTAATATTGAGATTAAACGAGATGAATTACTTTAATCGTTTGACAGCACTAATATACATATAGACTGATATCCTTTGTGTCTAGTAGGCCTGGGTCAATGTGTGAGTTTGGTGGTATGTGCTGTTGCATAGATGTGTGTCCCTTAATACACACACAGCATAAATATGTATGTTATAAACAGTTTTTTTTTTATCCTGTTCCTTGAACATATTTCACTGTGCTCATACATTTCTTTTTGTGCTCCTACATTTTTTCATTTAGGAACACATGTACTCCTTGGGAAAACAGTTAGCATAGAGCCCTGCAATCATTATAATACAGCAAATAATATCAACAAACAAGAATAATAAGAATAATTATAAAGCAGATACTCACATCCCAATGAACATCCAGATGTCAAGCTGACATCCATCCCCATGTGTTCTTATTTATAGCTGACCACAATCATGGAAGGAGGAGCTGACATTCAGTGACCAATCAGAACATCCATGTACAACTCACAGTGTGTGGAGCTGATTTCAGAAAAACATTGTGCAGTTAGATAATGTGTAGAGAATGCAGAAGTATTTCTGTGATATCACCTGACTAAATGGAGAGACTGGATGACTGGACTGGAGTTCAGACAACACAAATAACCAGAAAAGAAAACAGGCTGCACTTAAAAGGGATGAATGTTGTTGTCCCTGGCTGGTTTCGATCCACAGTTTTTTATGTGGCAGACTGTCTTTAACCAGTATGCTATTTAAACAGCGGGAATGCAACTTTGACCTCAGCCGTTACATTTGTGCTGTAATATCGTGGACAATAGAACGTTTATTAACAGAACTAAAGTGTACTCTTGTACAAACATTTCTGTACATGGCCTGCTAATAGCTATACAGCCTACCTAAAATGAAAACAATGACTCCAATCAGTTCATGGCTGATTCGTTTCTTAAGAAAACAATAACATTATAAAGGGTTCACATAATAAAATTATTCTCTTAAATATATGAGATTCATGGTACTACAAGGTGGATATTGTTGTGCGACTGTTGAAAAGTAACGCGTGGATCAATATTTCTGACAGGGGAAATGAACTGGGCTGAAACTATTAAGAATGGGGATGTTCCCAGAAGACCACAGGGCTCGAGGTCAGTCCACCTCCATGTAGTCTCCAAATGCAACTTTTATCCCAGCCATTACATTTTAGCTGAAATAACGTGGGCAACAGAATGTTAATTAACAGAACTACCGTGTACTCTTGTACAAAGATTACTGTAGATGGTCGTCCATACAATAACAGTTGAATAGCTAACCAGTATGCTATGTGAAAATTGAAAAGCATTGGCTGAATCGCAAATGAGATACTACATACTATGTACTGCCAGTACATACATCGTGGATGATGGTAAAGTATGTACTGTTTTTTAAATTATAAGCTAGTTTGCCAGTATTGGGACGGATTGGGAAATACTACCTCGTCAGAAAATTGCGTTTCCATATTAGATAATTTTGTCACGCATTAACATCAAGCAAATTTTGAATATTTAGCAAGAATCCATTAATCATTGTGTTAAACTGACTAACGTTTCTTATTTAGTTTACTTCCACCACAAATACCATCTATGAACTGTATGACTTTAGCCACTGGTCGTTTTAACAGCTTATTAGCCAGTAATAGGGTGTTAAAACGACCTTCTAAGTACTTGGAATAGTCATGAAAATGTAGCAATTGCTAGTGAGACTGAAGATGAACTTTACACTGCCAAAGCCATTTCATTTCATGGCATAACAATGTAAAAAGATTTTCATTCATAAATTACATTGATACAATACCTATCAATATACAAACCCGATTCCAAAAAAGTTGGGACACTGTACAATTGTGAATAAAAACAGAATGCAATGATGTGGAAGTTTCAAATTTCTATATTTTATTCAGAATACAACATAGATGACATATCAAATGTTTAAACTGAGAACATTTATCACTTCAAGGGAAAAATAAGTTGATTTTAAATTTCATGGCATCAAAACATCTCAAAAAAGTTGGGACAAGGCCATGTTTACCACTGTGTGGCATCCCCTCTTCTTTTTATAACAGACTGCAAACGTATGGGGACTGAGGAGACAAGTTGCTCAAGTTTATGAATAGGAATGTTGTCCCATTCTTGTTTAATGCAGGCTTTTAGTTGCTCAACAGTCTTAGGTCTTCTTTGCCGCACCTTCCTCTTTATGATGCGCCAAATGTTTTCAATGGGTGAAAGATCTGGACTGCAGGCTGGCCATTTCAGTACCCGGATCCTTCTTCTATGCAGCCATGACATTGTAATTGATGCAGTATGTGGTCTGGCATTGTGATGTTGGAAAATGCAAAGTCTTCCCTAAAAGAGACAATGTCTGGATGGGAGCATATGTTGTTCTAGAACTTGGATATAACTGTCAGCATTGATGGTGCCTTTCCAGATGTGTAGGCTGCCCATGCCACACGCACTCATGCAACCCCATACCATCAGAGATGCAGGCTTCTGAACTGAGCGCTGATAACAATGATCTTCAAATTTTTATTCGTCTAACCACAGAACACTTTTCCAATTTGCCACAGTCCATTTTAAATGATCCTTGGCCCAGAGAAAACGCCTTCGCTTCTGGATCCTGTTTAGATACGGCTTCTTTTTTGACCTATAGAGTTTTAGCCGGCAACAGCAAATGGCACGGTGGATTGTGTTCACCGACAATGTTTTCTGGAAGTATTCCTGAGCCCATGTTGTGATTTCCATTACAGTATCATTCCTGTATTTGATGCAGTGCCGTCTGAGGGCCCGAAGATCACAGGCATCCAGTATGGTTTTCTGGCCTTGACACTTACGCACAGAGATTGTTCCAGATTCTCTGAATCTTTGGATGATATTATGCACTGTAGATGATGATAACTTCAAACTCCTTGCAATATTTCTCTGAGAAACTCCTTTCTGATATTGCTCGACTATTTGTTGCCGCAGCATTGGGGGAATTGGTGATCCTCTGCCCATCTTGACTTCTGAGAGACACTGCCACTCTGAGAGGCTCTTTTTATACCCAATCATGTTGCCAATTGACGTAATAAGTTGCAAATTGGTCCTCCAGCTGTTCCTTATCTGTACATTTAACTTTTCCGGCCTCTTATTGCTACCTGTCCCAAATTTTTGTAATCGGGTTTGTAAACTAATGAGGCAACGAGTACTTTGTGTTTTAGAACATAGCAGTTGGAAGTATTACTGACAATCGGTCTTGTGAATTTGGACGATGCTAAGAACGTTAATTACAGCCTGGGAAAGAGCTGAATAATGGATGGAATGAAGGGTAAAAAACAAGCTATGCCCCATTTCTTTGTTATGTTTGCTTAAGAAATGACAGGGGAAGAAGTGTTATCAGATGCAATGGAGCCATTCCATGCCTTTCCACATACTGTAGATGACAGAGTGGTAAAACTAGTTTTCCAGGTTGAGCCCAGCCAGATTTTCAAGCGCAAGGGAATGACCCTCACCTTCCCTCAACCCCTTCCCCCAGCCCAATACCACTCCATCTCAAGAGATAAAATCTACTGAAGGTGAAGTTGCCTCTCTAGTGTCCTTCCTTGCAGGGTACAACCCTAACCTTAACCCTAACACCATTCCTTTTTTAATTATTGTGTAAAATGCATTCAAATAAGTGTATCCACAAGTCTCTGTGATGTACCGTTCATTTTCTGAAAGCAGGTATAATCCTAACTGTTATCATGATAGGCTCACCATATTAGATGGTTACAGTGAGGGAAAAAAATATTTGATCACCTGCTGATTTTGTTCGTTTGCCCTCTGACAAAGAAATGATGAGTCTATAATGTTAATGGTAGGTTTATTTGAACATTGAGAGACAGAATAACAACTAAAATAATCCAGAAAAATGCATGTCAAAAATGTTATAAATTGATTTGCATTTTAACCCTTTGACACGTACGATCACACCAGTGTGATCAGGCTAGAGTTGTCCCTGAAGCGTACAATCACACCAGTGTGATCAGGCTAGAGTTGTCCCTGAAGCGTACAATCACACCAGTGTGATCAGGCTAGAGTGGTCCCTGAAGCGTACGATCACACCAGTGTAATCAGGCTAGAGTGGTCCCTGAAGCGTACGATCACACCAGTGTGATCAGGCTAGAGTTGTCCCTGAAGTATACGATCACACCAGTGTGATCAGGCTAGAGTGGTCCCTGAAGTGTACGATCACACCAGTGTGATCAGGCTAGAGTGGTCCCTGAAGCGTACGATCACACCAGTGTGATCAGGCTAGAGTGGTTCCTGAAGTATACGATCACACCAGTGTGATCAGGCTAGAGTGGTCCCTGAAGTGTACGATCACACCAGTGTGATTAGAACGTATTGTTTAGAACGCATCATTAGAACGCCTTGGTACAAGTAACGTAACTATGGCTGGTCAGACCGCGCAGTTATTTAATCACATTAAGCTCAAACAGTGTTTATAACTTTATTTCCTGATTGTAATTGTTTCAAGACCATGCTATGATATTAACCAGGTAGAAAGCATTCAAATCGGGACTAGAAGTGTTACTTACGTACCAACAGACAGCCAACACTAGCAGTTATATTTTTCTACAATAAATAAATAATACACAAAAACAAACGATATTAGCAACTACTATAGATCATCTTAAGATTTCCTCGAAGAGCTGACAACCGGTCAAAACCATTGTGTAAAAACTTTCTAGAAGTTACGATACCCGTTGTGGGCGCCGATATGCTTTTTATATAGTTTGTTCATTTTCACTGCACTGAATTACAGGTCATGCTTTGTTAGCTAGCGGTTAGCTGACGTTTGCTAGCTAGCTACAGTTACACATCAACCAGCTTTTGCAGCTCTTTGAATTCGAGTCAATGAGAGAAGCTTGCAATGCAATGTATGTAGTGTTCCTTGCCACTCATTTGCCAAACTCAGACATTCCCTCTCCCGTCCTGCTACTGAAACCCTAATACATGCATTCATAACCTCCCGTCTTGACTACTGCAGGCCACCTCATAATCCCCAAGTCCAAGCTCCAAGGCTTTGGTGACAGGGCATTCTCAAGGGCTGCTCCTAGGCTTTTGAACTCTCTCCCCAAAACCCTCCGTGACTCTGAGACTATCCCCATCTTCCAGCAACGCCTCAAGACTCATCTGTTCAAAATCGCCTATCCCTAGCCATGCCCAATTCTATTCTCTCAATCCTCTTTGTTTTCTCACTGATTGTTTTTTTTTTGATTGTTTGTTTCTCTTCCTGTTCATTTTGTATGGTGTCTTTGGGTCCCTGAAAAGCGCTATATAAATATAATTCATATTATTATTAAAATACAAATCTAATTTTCGGATTCTGAGAATGTTTAGGCCAGCAGAGAAGGCCTTGCTGGCCCTGACGGCCCACCACTGGACAAAGATTTAAGCAGGGTAAGGGACAATCAAACAATTCAGAACATGAATATTATTTAAACTAATCCTCATTACCCCAAAGCTTTCTAGAATCATGTTTTGTTCAAATAAATACCTTATGACAGGAAGAGGCTTCAAAAGTGGGTGGAAGAATGCTATAGGTTCCAGAAAGTGATGTCCGTGTACTGGGCTTCTGAGGATAACTTCCAGAGGCACATTCACCTCAGATCCAGGAGACATCAGCTGTTTTCTGGGAATAGTGTGCCCGGGGTCATCCTAAAAAACAATATTACACTACTGTAAATAAAGTACATACAAGCTTGCCGTTTCATTGGCCGAGCTGTGCACAAGGAGGAATACACAAATTCAACAAGTAATGGGGACATCTGGTCTTGATGTAAACATATCAACATTAGAGGCCTTAAGGTCTTTGTCTTTCATGATATTGCTTATTGAAATGGTAACTGTAGCACCATTATATCATACAACTTTGCCTTATGTCATACATCTTTATGAATAGAGTTTACATCTATTCAAGCTTCAATCAGCTATGTATTTTTTCTAAAGCATTTTGAGGATTCGTATGAGCTGAAATTTTCCCAGTTGCATTAAATGTTGAGTGGCTTTAAAAAATGTATCTATAATATTAACAAAAACAAGGTAATTAATGACTAGAATAAAAAGCAGGGTTTATTTTATTATACTCGGACGCCTCCAATTATACAGCAAATCAATTAACGGCTGCGCAATATACACATAATGCAGTTAGCTAGCTAGCATGTAAACTAATGTGGCAACGAGTACTTTGTGTTTTAGAACATAGCAGTTGGAAGTATTACTGACAATCGGTCTTGTGAATTTGGACGATGCTAAGAACGTTAATTACAGCCTGGGAAAGAGCTGAATAATGGATGGAATGAAGGGTAAAAAACAAGCTATGCCCCATTTCTTTTTTATGTTTGCTTAAGAAATGACAGGGTAAGAAGTGTTATCAGATGCAATAGAGCCATTCCATGCCTTTCCACATACTGTAGATGACAGAGTGGTAAAACTAGTTTTCCAGGTTGAGCCCAGCCAGATTTTCAAGCGCAAGGGAATGACCCTCACCTTCCCTCAACCCCTTCCCCCAGCCCAATACCACTCCATCTCAAGAGATAAAATCTACTGAAGTTGAAGTTGCCTCTCCCAAACCCTAACACCATTCCTTTTTTAATTATTGTGTAAAATGCATTCAAATAAGTGTATCCACAAGTCTCTGTGATGTACCGTTCATTTTCTGAAAGCAGGTATAATCCTAACTGTTATCATGATAGGCTCACCATATTAGATGGTTACAGTGAGGGAAAAAAATATTTGATCACCTGCTGATTTTGTTCGTTTGCCCTCTGACAAAGAAATGATGAGCCTATAATGTTAATGGTAGGTTTATTTGAACATTGAGAGACAGAATAACAACTAAAATAATCCAGAAAAATTCATGTCAAAAATGTTATAAATTGATTTGCATTTTAACCCTTTGACATGTACGATCACACCAGTGTGATCAGGCTAGAGTTGTCCCTGAAGCGTACAATCACACCAGTGTGATCAGGCTAGAGTTGTCCCTGAAGCGTACAATCACACCAGTGTGATCAGGCTAGAGTGGTCCCTGAAGCGTACGATCACACCAGTGTGATCAGGCTAGAGTTGTCCCTGAAGTATACGATCACACCAGTGTGATCAGGCTAGAGTTGTCCCTGAAGTATACGATCACACCAGTGTGATCAGGCTAGAGTGGTCCCTGAAGTGTACGATCACACCAGTGTGATCAGGCTAGAGTGGTCCCTGAAGTGTACGATCACACCAGTGTGATCAGGCTAGAGTGGTCCCTGAAGCGTACGATCACACCAGTGTGATCAGGCTAGAGTTGTCCCTGAAGAATACGATCACACCAGTGTGATCAGGCTAGAGTGGTTCCTGAAGTGTACGATCACACCAGTGTGATCAGGCTAGAGTGGTCCCTGAAGTGTACGATCACACCAGTGTGATTAGAACGTATTGTTTAGAACGCATCATTAGAACGCCTTGGTACAAGTAACGTAACTATGGCTGGTCAGACCGCGCAGTTATTTAATCACATTAAGCTCAAACAGTGTTTATAACTTTATTTCCTGATTGTAATTGTTTCAAGACCATGCTATGATATTAACCAGGTAGCAAGCATTCAAATCGGGACTAGAAGTGTTACTTACGTACCAACAGACAGCCAACACTAGCAGTTATATTTTTCTACAATAAATAAATAATACACAAAAACAAACGATATTAGCAACTACTATAGATCATCTTAAGATTTCCTCGAAGAGCTGACAACCGGTCAAAACCATTGTGTAAAAACTTTCTAGAAGTTACGATACCCGTTGTGGGCGCCGATATGCTTTTTATATAGTTTGTTCATTTTCACTGCACTGAATTACAGGTCATGCTTTGTTAGCTAGCGGTTAGCTGACGTTTGCTAGCTAGCTACAGTTACACATCAACCAGCTTTTGCAGCTCTTTGAATTCGAGTCAATGAGAGAAGCTTGCAATGCAATGTATGTAGTGTTCCTTGCCACTCATTTGCCAAACTCAGACATTCCCTCTCCCGTCCTGCTACTGAAACCCTAATACATGCATTCATAACCTCCCGTCTTGACTACTGCAGGCCACCTCATAATCCCCAAGTCCAAGCTCCAAGGCTTTGGTGACAGGGCATTCTCAAGGGCTGCTCCTAGGCTTTTGAACTCTCTCCCCAAAACCCTCCGTGACTCTGAGACTATCCCCATCTTCCAGCAACGCCTCAAGACTCATCTGTTCAAAATCGCCTATCCCTAGCCATGCCCAATTCTATTCTCTCAATCCTCTTTGTTTTCTCACTGATTGTTTTTTTTTTGATTGTTTGTTTCTCTTCCTGTTCATTTTGTATGGTGTCTTTGGGTCCCTGAAAAGCGCTATATAAATATAATTCATATTATTATTAAAATACAAATCTAATTTTCGGATTCTGACAATCTTTAGGCCAGCAGAGAAGGCCTTGCTGGCCCTGATGGCCCACCACTGGACAAAGATTTAAGCAGGGTAAGGGACAATCAAACAATTCAGAACATGAATATTATTTAAACTAATCCTCATTACCCCAAAGCTTTCTAGAATCATGTTTTGTTCAAATAAATACCTTATGACAGGAAGAGGCTTCAAAAGTGGGTGGAAGAATGCTATAGGTTCCAGAAAGTGATGTCCGTGTACTGGGCTTCTGAGGATAACTTCCAGAGGCACATTCACCTCAGATCCAGGAGACATCAGCTGTTTTCTGGGAATAGTGTGCCCGGGGTCATCCTAAAAAACAATATTACACTACTGTAAATAAAGTACATACAAGCTTGCCGTTTCATTGGCCGAGCTGTGCACAAGGAGGAATACACAAATTCAACAAGTAATGGGGACATCTGGTCTTGATGTAAACATATCAACATTAGAGGCCTTAAGGTCTTTGTCTTTCATGATATTGCTTATTGAAATGGTAACTGTAGCACCATTATATCATACAACTTTGCCTTATGTCATACATCTTTATGAATAGAGTTTACATCTATTCAAGCTTCAATCAGCTATGTATTTTTTCTAAAGCATTTTGAGGATTCGTATGAGCTGAAATTTTCCCAGTTGCATTAAATGTTGAGTGGCTTTAAAAAATTTATCTATAATATTAACAAAAACAAGGTAATTAATGACTAGAATAAAAAGCAGGGTTTATTTTATTATACTCGGACGCCTCCAATTATACAGCAAATCAATTAACGGCTGCGCAATATACACATAATGCAGTTAGCTAGCTAGCATGTAAACTAATGTGGCAACGAGTACTTTGTGTTTTAGAACATAGCAGTTGGAAGTATTACTGACAATCGGTCTTGTGAATTTGGACGATGCTAAGAACGTTAATTACAGCCTGGGAAAGAGCTGAATAATGGATGGAATGAAGGGTAAAAAACAAGCTATGCCCCATTTCTTTTTTATGTTTGCTTAAGAAATGACAGGGTAAGAAGTGTTATCAGATGCAATAGAGCCATTCCATGCCTTTCCACATACTGTAGATGACAGAGTGGTAAAACTAGTTTTCCAGGTTGAGCCCAGCCAGATTTTCAAGCGCAAGGGAATGACCCTCACCTTCCCTCAACCCCTTCCCCCAGCCCAATACCACTCCATCTCAAGAGATAAAATCTACTGAAGGTGAAGTTGCCTCTCTAGTGTCCTTCCTTGCAGGGTACAACCCTAACCTTAACCCTAACACCATTCCTTTTTTAATTATTGTGTAAAATGCATTCAAATAAGTGTATCCACAAGTCTCTGTGATGTACCGTTCATTTTCTGAAAGCAGGTATAATCCTAACTGTTATCATGATAGGCTCACCATATTAGATGGTTACAGTGAGGGAAAAAAATATTTGATCACCTGCTGATTTTGTTCGTTTGCCCTCTGACAAAGAAATGATGAGTCTATAATGTTAATGGTAGGTTTATTTGAACATTGAGAGACAGAATAACAACTAAAATAATCCAGAAAAATGCATGTCAAAAATGTTATAAATTGATTTGCATTTTAACCCTTTGACACGTACGATCACACCAGTGTGATCAGGCTAGAGTTGTCCCTGAAGCGTACAATCACACCAGTGTGATCAGGCTAGAGTTGTCCCTGAAGCGTACAATCACACCAGTGTGATCAGGCTAGAGTGGTCCCTGAAGCGTACGATCACACCAGTGTAATCAGGCTAGAGTGGTCCCTGAAGCGTACGATCACACCAGTGTGATCAGGCTAGAGTTGTCCCTGAAGTATACGATCACACCAGTGTGATCAGGCTAGAGTGGTCCCTGAAGCGTACGATCACACCAGTGTGATCAGGCTAGAGTTGTCCCTGAAGTATACGATCACACCAGTGTGATCAGGCTAGAGTGGTCCCTGAAGTATACGATCACACCAGTGTGATCAGGCTAGAGTGGTCCCTGAAGTGTACGATCACACCAGTGTGATTAGAACGTATTGTTTAGAACGCATCATTAGAACGCCTTGGTACAAGTAACGTAACTATGGCTGGTCAGACCGCGCAGTTATTTAATCACATTAAGCTCAAACAGTGTTTATAACTTTATTTCCTGATTGTAATTGTTTCAAGACCATGCTATGATATTAACCAGGTAGAAAGCATTCAAATCGGGACTAGAAGTGTTACTTACGTACCAACAGACAGCCAACACTAGCAGTTATATTTTTCTACAATAAATAAATAAATAAATAATACACAAAAACAAACGATATTAGCAACTACTATAGATCATCTTAAGATTTCCTCGAAGAGCTGACAACCGGTCAAAACCATTGTGTAAAAACTTTCTAGAAGTTACGATACCCGTTGTGGGCGCCGATATGCTTTTTATATAGTTTGTTCATTTTCACTGCACTGAATTACAGGTCATGCTTTGTTAGCTAGCGGTTAGCTGACGTTTGCTAGCTAGCTACAGTTACACATCAACCAGCTTTTGCAGCTCTTTGAATTCGAGTCAATGAGAGAAGCTTGCAATGCAATGTATGTAGTGTTCCTTGCCACTCATTTGCCAAACTCAGACATTCCCTCTCCCGTCCTGCTACTGAAACCCTAATACATGCATTCATAACCTCCCGTCTTGACTACTGCAGGCCACCTCATAATCCCCAAGTCCAAGCTCCAAGGCTTTGGTGACAGGGCATTCTCAAGGGCTGCTCCTAGGCTTTTGAACTCTCTCCCCAAAACCCTCCGTGACTCTGAGACTATCCCCATCTTCCAGCAACGCCTCAAGACTCATCTGTTCAAAATCGCCTATCCCTAGCCATGCCCAATTCTATTCTCTCAATCCTCTTTGTTTTCTCACTGATTGTTTTTTTTTTGATTGTTTGTTTCTCTTCCTGTTCATTTTGTATGGTGTCTTTGGGTCCCTGAAAAGCGCTATATAAATATAATTCATATTATTATTAAAATACAAATCTAATTTTCGGATTCTGACAATCTTTAGGCCAGCAGAGAAGGCCTTGCTGGCCCTGATGGCCCACCACTGGACAAAGATTTAAGCAGGGTAAGGGACAATCAAACAATTCAGAACATGAATATTATTTAAACTAATCCTCATTACCCCAAAGCTTTCTAGAATCATGTTTTGTTCAAATAAATACCTTATGACAGGAAGAGGCTTCAAAAGTGGGTGGAAGAATGCTATAGGTTCCAGAAAGTGATGTCCGTGTACTGGGCTTCTGAGGATAACTTCCAGAGGCACATTCACCTCAGATCCAGGAGACATCAGCTGTTCTCTGGGAATAGTGTGCCCGGGGTCATCCTAAAAACAATATTACACTACTGTAAATAAAGTATATACAAGCTTGCCGTTTCATTGGCCGAGCTGTGCACAAGGAGGAATACACAAATTCAACAAGTAATGGGGACATCTGGTCTTGATGTAAACATATCAACATTAGAGGCTTTAAGGTCTTTGTCTTTCATGATATTGCTTATTGAAATGGTAACTGTAGCACCATTATATCATACAACTTTGCCTTATGTCATACATCTTTATGAATAGAGTTTACATCTATTCAAGCTTCAATCAGCTATGTATTTTTTCTAAAGCATTTTGAGGATTCGTATGAGCTGAAATTTTCCCAGTTGCATTAAATGTTGAGTGGCTTTAAAAAATGTATCTATAATATTAACAAAAACAAGGTAATTAATGACTAGAATAAAAAGCAGGGTTTATTTTATTATACTCGGACGCCTCCAATTATACAGCAAATCAATTAACGGCTGCGCAATATACACATAATGCAGTTAGCTAGCTAGCATGTAAACTAATGTGGCAACGAGTACTTTGTGTTTTAGAACATAGCAGTTGGAAGTATTACTGACAATCGGTCTTGTGAATTTGGACGATGCTAAGAACGTTAATTACAGCCTGGGAAAGAGCTGAATAATGGATGGAATGAAGGGTAAAAAACAAGCTATGCCCCATTTCTTTTTTATGTTTGCTTAAGAAATGACAGGGTAAGAAGTGTTATCAGATGCAATAGAGCCATTCCATGCCTTTCCACATACTGTAGATGACAGAGTGGTAAAACTAGTTTTCCAGGTTGAGCCCAGCCAGATTTTCAAGCGCAAGGGAATGACCCTCACCTTCCCTCAACCCCTTCCCCCAGCCCAATACCACTCCATCTCAAGAGATAAAATCTACTGAAGTTGAAGTTGCCTCTCCCAAACCCTAACACCATTCCTTTTTTAATTATTGTGTAAAATGCATTCAAATAAGTGTATCCACAAGTCTCTGTGATGTACCGTTCATTTTCTGAAAGCAGGTATAATCCTAACTGTTATCATGATAGGCTCACCATATTAGATGGTTACAGTGAGGGAAAAAAATATTTGATCACCTGCTGATTTTGTTCGTTTGCCCTCTGACAAAGAAATGATGAGCCTATAATGTTAATGGTAGGTTTATTTGAACATTGAGAGACAGAATAACAACTAAAATAATCCAGAAAAATGCATGTCAAAAATGTTATAAATTGATTTGCATTTTAACCCTTTGACACGTACGATCACACCAGTGTGATCAGGCTAGAGTTGTCCCTGAAGTATACGTTCACACCAGTGTGATCAGGCTAGAGTGGTCCCTGAAGTGTACGATCACACCAGTGTGATCAGGCTAGAGTGGTCCCTGAAGTATACGATCACACCAGTGTGATCAGGCTAGAGTTGTCCCTGAAGTATACGATCACACCAGTGTGATCAGGCTAGAGTGGTCCCTGAAGCGTACGATCACACCAGTGTGATCAGGCTAGAGTGGTCCCTGAAGCGTACGATCACACCAGTGTGATCAGGCTAGAGTGGTCCCTGAAGTATACGATCACACCAGTGTGATCAGGCTAGAGTGGTCCCTGAAGTATACGATCACACCAGTGTGATCAGGCTAGAGTGGTCCCTGAAGTGTACGATCACACCAGTGTGATTAGAACGTATTGTTTAGAACGCATCATTAGAACGCCATGGTACAAGTAACGTAAAAATGGCTGGTCAGACCGCGCAGTTATTTAATCACATTAAGCTCAAACAGTGTTTATAACTTTATTTCCTGATTGTAATTGTTTCAAGACCATGCTATGATATTAACCAGGTAGAAAGCATTCAAATCGGGACAAGAAGTGTTACTTACGTACCAACAGACAGCCAACACTAGCAGTTATATTTTTCTACAATAAATAAATAAATAAATAAATAATACACAAAAACAAACGATATTAGCAACTACTATAGATCATCTTAAGATTTCCTCGAAGAGCTGACAACCGGTCAAAACCATTGTGTAAAAACTTTCTAGAAGTTACGATACCCGTTGTGGGCGCCGATATGCTTTTTATATAGTTTGTTCATTTTCACTGCACTGAATTACAGGTCATGCTTTGTTAGCTAGCGGTTAGCTGACGTTTGCTAGCTAGCTACAGTTACACATCAACCAGCTTTTGCAGCTCTTTGAATTCGAGTCAATGAGAGAAGCTTGCCATGCAATGTATGTAGTGTTCCTTGCCACTCATTTGCCAAACTCAGACATTCCCTCTCCCGTCCTGCTACTGAAACCCTAATACATGCATTCATAACCTCCCGTCTTGACTACTGCAGGCCACCTCATAATCCCCAAGTCCAAGCTCCAAGGCTTTGGTGACAGGGCATTCTCAAGGGCTGCTCCTAGGCTCTGGAACTCTCTCCCCAAAACCCTCCGTGACTCTGAGACTATCCCCATCTTCCAGCAACGCCTCAAGACTCATCTGTTCAAAATCGCCTATCCCTAGCCATGCCCAATTCTATTCTCTCAATCCTCTTTGTTTTCTCACTGATTGTTTTTTTTTTGATTGTTTGTTTCTCTTCCTGTTCATTTTGTATGGTGTCTTTGGGTCCCTGAAAAGCGCTATATAAATATAATTCATATTATTATTAAAATACAAATCTAATTTTCGGATTCTGACAATCTTTAGGCCAGCAGAGAAGGCCTTGCTGGCCCTGATGGCCCACCACTGGACAAAGATTTAAGCAGGGTAAGGGACAATCAAACAATTCAGAACATGAATATTATTCAAACTAATCCTCTGTCATGGTGCGGTGAGCAGCAGCGCCACCGTGCCATAGTTTCTCAGTTCCCATATCTCACAAACACATCCCGGACTGTCACGTTTCCAATCTTCCACACCAGGTCCCAATCTAGCTAATTTGTATGTGTATGTAGCAGGGGGCGCTGACTGCCGCTGCTGGCAGGTAGGAGGCGCTGGCTGCTGCTCCAATGCTACTGCTCCAATCGGCGCCGTGGCGCAGGGACAGGGGCGGCGGAAGGCTGCGGAGCAGGAAGCGGTGTGCGCCTAATTGCCAGCCTACAGCCTGGCCAGCCTGCACGGGGTCGAGGAGGCACCGGACATAGAAGAGGTGCCGTCGGGACTTTCCTCGGGCACCCACTCAGCCCCCCCCTAAAATTTTCCTGGGGGGACCTCAGACCGAGCGTTGGGCACCTCGCCCTCTTCTTCTGTGCTTTCCCAGACGAAGGGAAGATGTCCCTCCGTAGATGGAATGGGTACCGGGCCAGCAGCTCCTTTGTGCTTGTGATGGCCCGTTGTCTGCACGCCTCCCAGAGTACACGCTCGACACGCTCCACCATAAAGGGAGCTTCCCGCTCCAGGTCTCGGTAGAGGAACATGCCAAGCATGCATGAGAGGAGGCGGCGATTCCACAGGTGGTCCTCCTCCGTCATAGCCTGCTGGTTCCAGATTAGGTGGCTCATTCTGTCACAACAGGTGGTGTAGTGATGTGTTGCGAGAGCAAGGAACCAGGTGCAGGCAGGTGTAGTCGGTGTTGAGTCTTTAATTTATAAGAAATAAACAAACACCGAACACAAAACACACAAAAGCAAAGGGCTGACTAAAGCAGCAAAAACGACTATATACAATGGAACACGTACTTACAAACAACGGCAACACACACACACACACACACACACACACACACACACACACACACACACGACATCCAAACACCACAAGAACAATGAGCCACAATGTGGGGAGCAGAGGGGAAACATATATGCACATACAAATTAGCTAGATTGGGACCTGGTGTGGAAGATTGGAAACGTGACAGTCCGGGATGTGTTTGTGAGATATGGGAACTGAAAAACTATGGCACGGTGGCGCTGCTGCTCACCGCACCATGACAGAGGATTAGTTTGAATAATATTCATGTTCTGAATTGTTTGATTGTCCCTTACCCTGCTTAAATCTTTGTCCAGTGGTGGGCCATCAGGGCCAGCAAGGCCTTCTCTGCTGGCCTAAAGATTGTCAGAATCCGAAAATTAGATTTGTATTTTAATAATAATATGAATTATATTTATATAGCGCTTTTCAGGGACCCAAAGACACCATACAAAATGAACAGGAAGAGAAACAAACAATCAAAAAAAAAACAATCAGTGAGAAAACAAAGAGGATTGAGAGAATAGAATTGGGCATTGCTAGGGATAGGCTATTTTGAACAGATGAGTCTTGAGGCGTTGCTGGAAGATGGGGATAGTCTCAGAGTCACGGAGGGTTTTGGGGAGAGAGTTCCAGAGCCTAGGAGCAGCCCTTGAGAATGTCCTGTCACCAAAGCCTTGGAGCTTGGACTTGGGGATTATGAGGTGGCCTGCAGTAGTCAAGACGGGAGGTTATGAATGCATGTATTAGGGTTTCAGTAGCAGGACGGGAGAGGGAATGTCTGAGTTTGGCAAATGAGTGGCAAGGAACACTACATACATTGCATTGCAAGCTTCTCTCATTGACTCGAATTCAAAGAGCTGCAAAAGCTGGTTGATGTGTAACTGTAGCTAGCTAGCAAACGTCAGCTAACCGCTAGCTAACAAAGCATGACCTGTAATTCAGTGCAGTGAAAATGAACAAACTATATAAAAAGCATATCGGCGCCCACAACGGGTATCGTAACTTCTAGAAAGTTTTTACACAATGGTTTTGACCGGTTGTCAGCTCTTCGAGGAAATCTTAAGATGATCTATAGTAGTTGCTAATATCGTTTGTTTTTCTGTATTATTTATTTATTTATTTATTGTAGAAAAATATAACTGCTAGTGTTGGCTGTCTGTTGGTACGTAAGTAACACTTCTTGTCCCGATTTGAATGCTTTCTACCTGGTTAATATCATAGCATGGTCTTGAAACAATTACAATCAGGAAATAAAGTTATAAACACTGTTTGAGCTTAATGTGATTAAATAACTGCGCGGTCTGACCAGCCATAGTTACGTTACTTGTACCAAGGCGTTCTAATGATGCGTTCTAAACAATACGTTCTAATCACACTGGTGTGATCGTACACTTCAGGGACCACTCTAGCCTGATCACACTGGTGTGATCGTATACTTCAGGGACCACTCTAGCCTGATCACACTGGTGTGATCGTATACTTCAGGGACAACTCTAGCCTGATCACACTGGTGTGATCGTACGCTTCAGGGACCACTCTAGCCTGATCACACTGGTGTGATCGTACTCTTCAGGGACCACTCTAGCCTGATCACACTGGTGTGATCGTACGCTTCAGGGACCACTCTAGCCTGATCACACTGGTGTGATCGTACGCTTCAGGGACCACTCTAGCCTGATCACACTGGTGTGATCGTATACTTCAGGGACAACTCTAGCCTGATCACACTGGTGTGATCGTACGCTTCAGGGACCACTCTAGCCTGATTACACTGGTGTGATCGTACGCTTCAGGGACCACTCTAGCCTGATCACACTGGTGTGATTGTACGCTTCAGGGACAACTCTAGCCTGATCACACTGGTGTGATTGTACGCTTCAGGGACAACTCTAGCCTGATCACACTGGTGTGATCGTACGTGTCAAAGGGTTAAAATGCAAATCAATTTATAACATTTTTGACATGCATTTTTCTGGATTATTTTAGTTGTTATTCTGTCTCTCAATGTTCAAATAAACCTACCATTAACATTATAGACTCATCATTTCTTTGTCAGAGGGCAAACGAACAAAATCAGCAGGTGATCAAATAATTTTTTCCCTCACTGTAACCATCTAATATGGTGAGCCTATCATGATAACAGTTAGGATTATACCTGCTTTCAGAAAATGAACGGTACATCACAGAGACTTGTGGATACACTTATTTGAATGCATTTTACACAATAATTAAAAAAGGAATGGTGTTAGGGTTAGGGTTAGGGTTGTACCCTGCAAGGAAGGACACTAGAGAGGCAACTTCACCTTCAGTAGATTTTATCTCTTGAGATGGAGTGGTATTGGGCTGGGGGAAGGGGTTGAGGGAAGGTGAGGGTCATTCCCTTGCGCTTGAAAATCTGGCTGGGCTCAACCTGGAAAACTAGTTTTACCACTCTGTCATCTACAGTATGTGGAAAGGCATGGAATGGCTCCATTGCATCTGATAACACTTCTTCCCCTGTCATTTCTTAAGCAAACATAACAAAGAAATGGGGCATAGCTTGTTTTTTACCCTTCATTCCATCCATTATTCAGCTCTTTCCCAGGCTGTAATTAACGTTCTTAGCATCGTCCAAATTCACAAGACCGATTGTCAGTAATACTTCCAACTGCTATGTTCTAAAACACAAAGTAGCCGTTGCCACATTAGTTTACATGCTAGCTAGCTAACTGCATTATGTGTATATTGCGCAGCCGTTAATTGATTTGCTGTATAATTGTAGGCGTCCGAGTATAATAAAATAAACCCTGCTTTTTATTCTAGTCATTAATTACCTTGTTTTTGTTAATATTATAGATACATTTTTTAAAGCCACTCAACATTTAATGCAACTGGGAAAATTTCAGCTCATACGAATCCTCAAAATGCTTTAGAAAAAATACATAGCTGATTGAAGCTTGAATAGATGTAAACTCTATTCATAAAGATGTATGACATAAGGCAAAGTTGTATGATATAATGGTGCTACAGTTACCATTTCAATAAGCAATTTCATGAAAGACAAAGACCTTAAAGCCTCTAATGTTGATATGTTTACATCAAGACCAGATGTCCCCATTACTTGTTGAATTTGTGTATTCCTCCTTGTGCACAGCTCGGCCAATGAAACGGCAAGCTTGTATGTACTTTATTTACAGTAGTGTAATATTGTTTTTTAGGATGACCCCGGGCACACTATTCCCAGAGAACAGCTGATGTCTCCTGGATCTGAGGTGAATGTGCCTCTGGAAGTTATCCTCAGAAGCCCAGTACACGGACATCACTTTCTGGAACCTATAGCATTCTTCCACCCACTTTTGAAGCCTCTTCCTGTCATAAGGTATTTATTTGAACAAAACATGATTCTAGAAAGCTTTGGGGTAATGAGGATTAGTTTAAATAATATTCACTGGTGGGATCGTACGCTTCAGGGACAACTCTAGCCTGATCACACTGGTGTGATCGTATACTTCAGGGACCACTCTAGCCTGATCACACTGGTGTGATCGTACGCTTCAGGGACCACTCTAGCCTGATCACACTGGTGTGATCGTATACTTCAGGGACCACTCTAGCCTGATCACACTGGTGTGATCGTACGTGTCAAAGGGTTAAAATGCAAATCAATTTATAACATTTTTGACATGTATTTTTCTGGATTATTTTAGTTGTTATTCTGTCTCTCAATGTTCAAATAAACCTACCATTAACATTATAGACTCATCATTTCTTTGTCAGAGGGCAAACGAACAAAATCAGCAGGTGATCAAATATTTTTTTCCCTCACTGTAACCATCTAATATGGTGAGCCTATCATGATAACAGTTAGGATTATACCTGCTTTCAGAAAATGAACGGTACATCACAGAGACTTGTGGATACACTTATTTGAATGCATTTTACACAATAATTAAAAAAGGAATGGTGTTAGGGTTAAGGTTAGGGTTGTACCCTGCAAGGAAGGACACTAGAGAGGCAACTTCACCTTCAGTAGATTTTATCTCTTGAGATGGAGTGGTATTGGGCTGGGGGAAGGGGTTGAGGGAAGGTGAGGGTCATTCCCTTGCGCTTGAAAATCTGGCTGGGCTCAACCTGGAAAACTAGTTTTACCACTCTGTCATCTACAGTATGTGGAAAGGCATGGAATGGCTCCATTGCATCTGATAACACTTCTTCCCCTGTCATTTCTTAAGCAAACATAACAGAGAAATGGGGCATAGCTTGTTTTTTACCCTTCAATCCATCCATTATTCAGCTCTTTCCCAGGCTGTAATTAACGTTCTTAGCATCGTCCAAATTCACAAGACCGATTGTCAGTAATACTTCCAACTGCTATGTTCTAAAACACAAAGTACTCGTTGCCTCATTAGTTTACAAACCCGATTACAAAAATTTGGGACAGGTAGCAATAAGAGGCCGGAAAAGTTAAATGTACAGATAAGGAACAGCTGGAGGACCAATTTGCAACTTATTACGTCAATTGGCAACATGATTGGGTATAAAAAGAGCCTCTCAGAGTGGCAGTGTCTCTCAGAAGTCAAGATGGGCAGAGGATCACCAATTCCCCCAATGCTGCGGCAAAAAATAGTCGAGCAATATCAGAAAGGAGTTTCTCAGAGAAATATTGCAAGGAGTTTGAAGTTATCATCATCTACAGTGCATAATATCATCCAAAGATTCAGAGAATCTGGAACAATCTCTGTGCGTAAGTGTCAAGGCCAGAAAACCATACTGGATGCCTGTGATCTTCGGGCCCTCAGGCGGCACTGCATCAAATACAGGAATGATACTGTAATGGAAATCACAACATGGGCTCAGGAATACTTCCAGAAAACATTGTCGGTGAACACAATCCACCGTGCCATTTGCTGTTGCCGGCTAAAACTATATAGGTCAAAAAAGAAGCCATATCTAAACAGGATCCAGAAGCGAAGGCGTTTTCTCTGGGCCAAGGATCATTTAAAATGGACTGTGGCAAATTGGAAAAGTGTTCTGTGGTTAGACGAATAAAAATTTGAAGATCATTGTTATCAGCGCTCAGTTCAGAAGCCTGCATCTCTGATGGTATGGGGTTGCATGAGTGCGTGTGGCATGGGCAGCCTACACATCTGGAAAGGCACCATCAATGCTGACAGTTATATCCAAGTTCTAGAACAACATATGCTCCCATCCAGACATTGTCTCTTTTAGGGAAGACTTTGCATTTTCCAACATCACAATGCCAGACCACATACTGCATCAATTACAATGTCATGGCTGCATAGAAGAAGGATCCGGGTACTGAAATGGCCAGCCTGCAGTCCAGATCTTTCACCCATTGAAAACATTTGGCGCATCATAAAGAGGAAGGTGCGGCAAAGAAGACCTAAGACTGTTGAGCAACTAAAAGCCTGCATTAAACAAGAATGGGACAACATTCCTATTCATAAACTTGAGCAACTTGTCTCCTCAGTCCCCATACGTTTGCAGTCTGTTATAAAAAGAAGAGGGGATGCCACACAGTGGTAAACATGGCCTTGTCCCAACTTTTTTGAGATGTTTTGATGCCATGAAATTTAAAATCAACTTATTTTTCCCTTGAAGTGATAAATGTTCTCAGTTTAAACATTTGATATGTCATCTATGTTGTATTCTGAATAAAATATAGAAATTTGAAACTTCCACATCATTGCATTCTGTTTTTATTCACAATTGTACAGTGTCCCAACTTTTTTGGAATCGGGTTTGTATATTGATAGGTATTGTATCAATGTAATTTATGAATGAAAATCTTTTTACATTGTTATGCCATGAAATGAAATGGCTTTGGCAGTGTAAAGTTCATCTTCAGTCTCACTAGCAATTGCTACATTTTCATGACTATTCCAAGTACTTAGTAGGTCGTTTTAACACCCTATTACTGGCTAATAAGCTGTTAAAACGACCAGTGGCTAAAGTCATACAGTTCATAGATGGTATTTGTGGTGGAAGTAAACTAAATAAGAAACGTTAGTCAGTTTAACACAATGATTAATGGATTCTTGCTAAATATTCAAAATTTGCTTGATGTTAATGCGTGACAAAATTATCTAATATGGAAACGCAATTTTCTGACGAGGTAGTATTTCCCAATCCGTCCCAATACTGGCAAACTAGCTTATAATTTAAAAAACAGTACATACTTTACCATCATCCACGATGTATGTACTGGCAGTACATAGTATGTAGTATCTCATTTGCGATTCAGCCAATGCTTTTCAATTTTCACATAGCATACTGGTTAGCTATTCAACTGTTATTGTATGGACGACCATCTACAGTAATCTTTGTACAAGAGTACACGGTAGTTCTGTTAATTAACATTCTGTTGCCCACGTTATTTCAGCTAAAATGTAATGGCTGGGATAAAAGTTGCATTTGGAGACTACATGGAGGTGGACTGACCTCGAGCCCTGTGGTCTTCTGGGAACATCCCCATTCTTAATAGTTTCAGCCCAGTTCATTTCCCCTGTCAGAAATATTGATCCACGCGTTACTTTTCAACAGTCGCACAACAATATCCACCTTGTAGTACCATGAATCTCATATATTTAAGAGAATAATTTTATTATGTGAACCCTTTATAATGTTATTGTTTTCTTAAGAAACGAATCAGCCATGAACTGATTGGAGTCATTGTTTTCATTTTAGGTAGGCTGTATAGCTATTAGCAGGCCATGTACAGAAATGTTTGTACAAGAGTACACTTTAGTTCTGTTAATAAACGTTCTGTTGTCCACGATATTACAGCACAAATGTAACGGCTGAGGTCAAAGTTGCATTCCCGCTGTTTAAATAGCATACTGGTTAAAGACAGTCTGCCACATAAAAAACTGTGGATCGAAACCAGCCAGGGACAACAACATTCATCCCTTTTAAGTGCAGCCTGTTTTCTTTTCTGGTTATTTGTGTTGTCTGAACTCCAGTCCAGTCATCCAGTCTCTCCATTTAGTCAGGTGATATCACAGAAATACTTCTGCATTCTCTACACATGATCTAACTGCACAATGTTTTTCTGAAATCAGCTCCACACACTGTGAGCTGTACATGGATGTTCTGATTGGTCACTGAATGTCAGCTCCTCCTTCCATGATTGTGGTCAGCTATAAATAAGAACACCTGGGGATGGATGTCAGCTTGACATCTGGATGTTCATTGGGATGTGAGTATCTGCTTTATAATTATTCTTATTATTCTTGTTTGTTGATATTATTTGCTGTATTATAATGATTGCAGGGCTCTATGCTAACTGTTTTCCCAAGGAGTACATGTGTTCCTAAATGAAAAAATGTAGGAGCACAAAAAGAAATGTATGAGCACAGTGAAAAATGTTCAAGGAACAGGATAAAAAAAAAACTGTTTATAACATACATATTTATGCTGTGTGTGTATTAAGGGACACACATCTATGCAACAGCACATACCACCAAACTCACACATTGACCCAGACCTACTAGACACAAAGGATATCAGTCTATATGTATATTAGTGCTGTCAAACGATTAAAGTAATTCATCTAGTTTAATCTCAATATTAGAATGTGTTCAAATGTTATCCTAAAAAGTAATTTTTTTCACGAATGTAAAAAGGCTCATCTAGACTTTTTCTTCAACAACCAAATAAGTGAAAAACGGCTTGGTCTTAGTTGTATAGTTATTTTTTCAAACATCAATACATTTTCCAAAGTGGGTGGGTTTAAACGTAGTGTTCCTTACATTGTACATAACCAACAATTGGTCTACTTCCTTTCAAAATAACCTTCTATCTGAATGATATCTATCTACAGTGTGTTACGTAATCTATTAAAATATATGAATACATTCCATATTGTTTTATATTATTTCACTGCAGTTACCATAAACGTGTAATGACTGATATACACTATCTACAGTGGGAATGTCAGAATAATGTGAGAATGTACATATATCACAATATCTGTGTTTGAGCATTGAGTACAGTATTCTAGGAACTCCTGGTTTGTCCGTGGATTCAGGTATGGGTGACATGGGCATATTTGGGGTTGGATTGATAAACTGAGGATAAGACTGGTATTGAGGAATTGCCACTCTTATAAACTAGGGACACATTCAAATCTATGCTTCCTGATACCATATTGTAAGACAGAGTGATCTACCCATTGGTCAAGACAGGGTGGTTACGGCATGACCTTAGAACCTGTGTGGAGACCCTACAGAAGCATCTGTGTATTTTTGACATTCCAATAGCAGCATGTGATTGAACAGGAGTGGTTAGGCAGGTATGGAGAGGAGCTGAATTAGACTTGTCAGATAGTCCCTAAGTCAAGAACAGACACACCCATTGGTTATCGTACACTTTTGTCTTATAATGAAGTTCTACACTGATGTCATACGTTGTCTTATAATTAAGTTGTACACTGATGTCATACGTTGTCTTATAATGAGGTTGTACACTGATGTCATACGTTGTCTTATAATTAAGTTGTACACTGATGTCATACGTTGTCTGGCACTGAGGTTGTACACTGATGTCATACGTTGTCTTATAATGAAGTTGTACACTGATGTCATACGTTGTCTTATAATGAAGTTGTACACTGATGTCATACGTTGTCTTATAATGAAGTTGTACACTGATGTCATACGTTGTCTTATAATGAGGTTGTACACTGATGTCATACGTTGTCTTATAATGAGGTTGTACACTGATGTCATACGTTGTTCTCTTGAGTGGATTATATTGGTTTCATGAATAGTTTATTGATAGTTTATAGTCTAATTTGCTTTGTTAAGTTTCTGGGAGAACTCACCTACCTGAATGGTCAGAGAATTGTATTCAACAGAATGATAAGGGATAGAGAATGTTGAATTGTTAAGACTTTATCTAGCAATTCCAATAAATATGAATCTATTGATGCCACTTGGCATAGTGGGACTTCCTCTTTATCAGCCTTGCTCCTCTCTCTGGTGTCAGGCACAAGATAAGACCGCGTCTCATTATCTGTAGAAACTGCCATTCGTACTGGTCTCAACACGTAAACAGAACGACATTTTCTCATATAAGAAATGTCCGTACAACAATTGCCCCAGTACTTTTCCTCCTCACCTAACACAACAGAGCATCTAATAATTTTCCACCCTATCAGTGCACGCATACATAATTGTTACAGTAGTTCAGGACATTTCCATAACAGGTCTCAGCTGCTCAAACATGAGAAATGCTATAGAGGAGCATGTCTGAAACTCACGTCCATAGAACGGAACCAGTCCAAGTAGGAATACCTGCTGGTCCATGGCATTACCCTCTTGAAAAAGTCCCATTGATTTCAGAGAAGCTTCTTTCATAGAACCAGAGTTACGCAAGTACTGTTGATGTCCACTATTTAGCAATTGGCCCAATAGGTATTTTACTCCTATTAATTTGACTGTAGCTATTTAATAATTATGACAAAGAAATGCATGCATTTTATACTGTCAATTATTAATTGATCAATTATTAATTGATGATCTTCCCTGTTTTCATGAACTTCCCCATTACCATTCTGATGCATGTGAGTCAGTACAAATCATAGACTTAAATCTTTCATTTCAATATGGTTTACCTACTTTTACATATTTGGGTGTGTATATGAATGTAATGGGAGTACCCTAAAGGCCAAAGATTATGATTTGGCAATGTTGTTAGGGAAGCTGACAGTGTAATAAAATGCTAGTAGTCCCCAGAGAAAAAAAGCTGCCATTTCCTACAGGTTCAGCATACTGTAAAACGAATTATTCTCTACACAGGATTGTTTGTGATCTTAGCTGAGATTTCTTCATTGCGGCTTTTCTGTAGGCAATTTACTGCGGTTTCCAGTTAAATCTGCATGCCTGGGTATTGTCAACTCTTTATAAGACAGCAGCTCCAGCAGCTTGACTCAGCGAAGGAAGCAAAATAGATGTGAATGAAGCACATCCACAGCGCAAATAGCGGACAATAAAAAACTAAAACTATAATAATCTCGTAAGTCTGTGCAATCTTATGAAATGTGATCGCTTTTGATACCATTTTTTTGATACTGGATCCGTGCAAAATAGGTGACGGAAAAAACTGAGACAAATATGGCTGGTGTGGGATATGCTGCTCTCACAGAATCCAGCTCAAATTACACAAGACAGAATGCATGGGAGTAAATGAAACAGAACAGAGGCATCAAGCGTCAAAACCCTGTTTACGCCATCATAGCGCAAAAAATGTGAAACTTAACAGAAAGTACTTTTTTCTGGCGTCTGTGAGTGAAACTGTTCAAATATAAGTTGAAAAAACTATCGGTTTGGGACCCCCGTCTACCTGATTTATGTTGCTTTATTCAGCCTACCATTTGACCATTGATTTATCACACATTGCCTTATTAATTGCTGGTTGTAATGTATCCAAATAATGATAATCTATTTTAACATTAATTTATGAAACCAGCTAATCAAAGTTAATGAAATGAGAGGCCTGTTCATGGTCATCACCCTGGAGGCAAGATCCTGAGTCTGTGACAGACTGTTTCTGTGACAGACTGTTTCTTACAATCTTTCTTACAGCTTGTCTTAACTGTCCCATGTCATAGATGTTCATGTTTTATAAAGTTAACATTGGCTATGGAATACAACATGCAATCTCCTACACTAACCACTCTTGGATTGTGTTTGATAACCGCCAGACCTCTAAATTAATTTAGTTGCAAGATAACTGGACAGTTTTCACATTATAGTGTCTGGACCTCCTGGAGCTCAAGGAGTCCCAGTCGACTAGAGACAGCAGGAAACAATGATGTGTGCTAACCTTGGCACCATTAATAAAGCACAAGACAGCATGATGAACTACATCCAGAGGTTACAACACCAATACAGATGCATGTAAATGTAGGAGATTGCTTTTGTCGAAGACTGACATAAAAGTAGCTTAACAACATCAAGTGTATGTCATTTATTTGTTAAATTTGCTTTGTTTGTTATATGTTTGTAATATTGTGGACCTACCTTTGTACGACACTGAGATAATAGAACATACAATTAGAGATGTTTCATCTTGCTCCGTTGGAAGAACTGGCACGAGCTTGCAGATCCGTCTGGCATCTCTCAACCCTCCAAAAGTAGATGGATGCCCGCTATTTTGGATGGAATCACCAAGCAAACTAACAGCTACATTAAATTTCCATATACCATGGCATAACAAGTGGAAGTAAAAAGAGGTTTCTTTGCCTTTAATGTTTTCCCTCATACAATCTGGGCTATAGACGACACACACATTGCCATAAAAGCACAATCACAAAATGAGTTCAACTACATCAACAAAGCCATTGATTGGACCATATATGGTTAATTAGGGGTGTGTCAAATTGCAAATAGCCTTGGTTGAGCTCTGATATACAAGTGGTATTTATCAATGATGGTTTCCTGCTGGTGTGAATTAAACAGTTGTGTGTACAATCATTCTGAAATCCATTGAAAAGTACATATTTAGGGGAAAAAAATGTTTTTCATGTGTGTGTTTTTGTAATGTGGTGTCTTTACTTTTTTTAATGTCAAGTGTTTTTGATTGAAACTAGGTTACATTTTCTCCATTCATAGAACTGAATCCTGCCAACTCTTGTCAACAGTATCTTGGGTGGACCACACAACGAAATTACCATAATGGCGTCCAAGTGAGTATTCAAATAGTTCTCTGTTATGTCAAATGTTATTAAATATGCAAATGTTTAAATCTCCAGGCTGTTTTATCTAAAACAGATTAAGTCTCTTTCTGGACTAAAAGAGTACTTAACGGAGAATCTCCAATAAAGTATTTACATTCTGTGAAATCTACGTTTTAGGCTTAATTAGACAAACAGTTAGGAAAGACAGAGGGGAGTCTTTACTGAATGATCAGTTCACCTGTTTCTACCCTGTGCTCTATCAGAGGCATTAGTCTGGACCGATGGAACACCCAAGGACATTGCAATATAACATATTAAGATATACAATTTACTGGTTGATAAAGCTTGTTCTATTGTATTCATCTTTATTCATACAGAAGAGTCAGACTAAGTCAGATTAAAAACTATTATGAATAACAATTACATTCAACAGAATGCTTGACCATTTATCATTGCATCAAAATGTTCTGCAAAAATCAGAAATTCCAGTCTAATACATTTCTGTAGTTCACTCCGAGAGTGAGGGGCATGGAATTCAAAGGAGGAATCTCCTACACTAACCACTCTTGGGTTTGTGTTTGATAACCGCCAGACCTCCAAATTAATTTAGATGCAAGATAACTGGACAGTTTACACATTATAGTGTCTGGACCTCCTGGAGCTCAAGGAGTCCCAGTCGACTAGAGAGAGCAGGAAACAATGATGTGTGCTAAACTTTAATAATGCACAAGACAGCATGATGAACTACATCCAGAGGTTACAACACCAATACAGATGCATGTCTATGTAGGAGATCGCTTTTGTCAAATACTGACATAAAAGTAGCTTTAACAATATCCAGTGTATGCAGGTAAGACAGACATGATTTGTTTCTATAAAGAAACCAACTCTAAAGTTGTCTTTTATTTAACATATTTATATAGACATGTACTGTGATCACATCAACACTTGTATGTATGACTGCTTTGAGTCATGATGTGTTATCACATATCCATATGGTCAAGAGCCGACCAATTATCTAATCTATGTGGAAGGCTAGATCCTTCCAGTTTACTCTTTAATGACTTTCTATTCATTTGCACCTGTTTCTGTGCACCTTATTCTAACTTTAGACATTCTGTATGGTGGTACTAACTATGTCTGCATAAGGAAATTGCATTCATGTTCATTTTATTTGCACAAACAAATTGAATTTCAAAGTAAAATTGGTATGTGTGATTTGTTAAATTGTGTTACCTTCATCAATCAATGTGGTGGCAATTTAGCACAGATATTATGTGTACAAATATGTAAAACAGTTATGAATGTAACATGAATGTATACAGAATTTAAAGTGGAGAATCTACATTTCAATACATACACAAATTACATGTGAAACCAAAACATTTCTATTTAAAAGATGCTTTATTGTAGAGCAGAGGTAAACGATGTGTACATCACACTTGATACAAACAAGTAACAGTTACACCAATTTATACATCGTGGATTGTATTGTATTCCTCTGATATATTCAAACTAAAAGGTAAATAACATGTGATCTTTGATTTCCCATGACTAGGGTCCCATCATCAGAAATGAAAGGCACCAAAGGCACAATTCTAAGTGAACTTCTCCCTGAAGTACGTCCTGCACGTTGTCAACTAATAACAGAGAAGGAAAGTGTGGAACAGGAAGATCACCCCCGTGCACGATACCAACTAATAACAGAGAAGGAGAGTCTGGACCAAGAAGATAAACTCAGAAGATGTACCTTTGGAAAGAAAGATCAAATGAAGGCGAACAAAACCATTCTGATAGTTGGAGAAACAGGAACAGGGAAGTCCACTCTGATTAATGCCATGGTCAATTATGTCCTGGGGGTGGAGTGGAAGGAGAACGTCTGGTTTGAGATTGTTGAACAAGAACAGGAGAATGGAGAGCAGACTGAAAGTCAAACTACAGGAGTCACTGTATATGAGGTATTTTGGATATGAAGGCAGGAGAGTCCCCTACTCTCTCACCATTATCGACACTCCAGGATATGGAGACACCAAAGGAATCCAAGAAGACAACATAATCGCCGAAAAATTGCTTGAGTTGTTCAGGTCTGAAAAAGGAATTCATCAAGTTGATGCTGTGGGTTTAGTGTTGAAATCAACTACAAATCGTCTCACTGAAAGACAGAAGTACATCTTTGATGGAGTTGTATCTTTATTTGGGAAAGATATTGAAAATAACATTGTGGCTCTTCTGACACATTGTGACTGGAATCCCCCAAAGAATGCGCTAAAAGCCATTACTGCAGCAAAGGTTCCCTGTGCCAAAAATGAGAAGAATCATCCTGTACATTTTGTCTTTAATAACCGTCAATGTGAATCCTTTGATGCGGAATATCAGGAACGTTCGGATTATGACCACCTTCAGGAGCAGGCCTGGAATCAAGGATTAAAATCCATGGAAAGGTTTTTCACTTTTTTGAATACGATTGAAACAAAGAGTGTGGGTATGACTGAAGGAGTTCTGAGAGAGCGCAAACAGTTGGAAGCTGTAGTTGTCAACTTACAGGAGAGGGTTAAAGAGATTGAAGGAAAGCAAACGGAAATCAAAATCACTCAAGAAGCCCTGGAGAAATATAAGAATGAAATGGAGGAAAACAAGAATTTCTCATTTGAAGTTAAAGAAATTTACAAAGATAAAATCTCAGTAGATACATCAGAGAATTGGTTTATTCTCAATCAAGGAGCGACCATCTGTACAGTCTGTGAGGAGAACTGTCACTATCCAGGCTGCTGGTGGGTTATTAATCCCGCCTGGTGCCTTGTGATGAAGGACAACCACTGTACAGTGTGTACTAATAAATGCCACTACACCAAGCATGTCAAGGAAAATGCAAGGTATAATCTCAAGACCAGGACGGTTACCAGGACATTAGAACAGTTGAAACAAAAGTATGACATAAGTGAGAAAGGTGCTGGGGAGAAAGAGAATGTGCTCATCAAACTTCAGAAGGGACTGGAGGAGCTCACAAACAAGAAGGCCTCACTTGTGGAGGAATCCTACCAGTGTCTCATCAAACTGGAGAAAACTGCCTTGAAGGCCATCTCACTGTCCTCTGCTAAACATCTGGACTTCCTGATTGATAGGATGAACAAGACAGGAGACGTGGAGAAGATTAAGAAACTGGAGGAGCTGAAGAAGTTGGCTGAAGAGGAAGAACAGGATGGTTAATTCCAGAGAATGATGAATTACATTAAGAGACCATATTAATACAAAATACTTCTGCATTCAGTCTTTTGCATTCAGCTTTATTTATTCAGGGCTGTAGCACATTGAGATATTTATTGATTCATCGTGGTCTCATTTGCAAGAGTGCCCTGAACACAGTAATGCAAAGAATTCAACCAATATCAGGTGATAGCCTTGACAAAAAGAAGACAAAATATAATTTCAACATTACAGTTTTAAACCACACAATTCACAACACAACAGTGAGGAATGCAGGTACATTAATATGGACAACAGCAACGTTGATGTGGAGCTGTTCCCTGATCTACTTGTCCCTGATGGACCTGATCTACCTGTCCCTGATGGACCTGATCTACCTGTCCCTGATGGACCTGATTTACCTGTCCCTGATGGACCTGATCTACTTGTCCCTGATGGACCTGATCTACCTGTCCCTGATGGACCTGATCTACTTGTCCCTGATGGACCTGATCTACTTGTCCCTGATGGACCTGATCTACCTGTCCCTGATGGACCTGATCTACCTGTCCCTGATGGACCTGATCTACCTGTCCCTGATGGACCTGATTTACCTGTCCCTGATGGACCTGATCTACCTGTCCCTGATGGACCTGATCTACCTGTCCCTGATGGACCTGATCTACCTGTCCCTGATGGACCTGATCTACCTGTCCCTGATCTATTTATCCCCTGATGTACCTTACCCTGATCTACCAGTTCCTAAACCAACCTGTCTGTACTTATCCAACTGCAGGTAGTCTGATTGTTTGGAAAGAGGACAGTACCTTCTCCTGTATTGTTCAAGGAAATGATTGATTTAACAACAAGTTGTGCCAGTGTTTGATTTAGCATCTTCAGCTCCTGGCCCCTAGTGACGGGTTTTGAGTCCCGGCTTGGCTGACTGTCTGTGTCTGTCTCCCTCCACATACACTTCTTCTTAGTTTCTCCCTCATATTCTTGTGTCTTTAAAAAAATATGTAGTACTAAAGTAAAAGGGTATATATATATATATATATATATATATATATATATATATATAATACAAAAATATTAAGTGCCTGGGTCTGTGTTATAAATCCTTATGTTTGTAATGAAAACAATATTACAATTACATGTGCAAATTATAATGTCATTATCTTTATGCATCATATTATATACCTTCCTTATACATTAGAGGATGAAAATCCATTTGCTGAAACAAATGAATAAAGTAAATAAAGAATGAAACATGGCTTTGTATTATATACCTTCATCTTACATTAGACAATGAAACCCATTGGTTTCCACTTCTCCCCAGCAGGATTCTTCAGGTGTGTGTCTGTGTGTGTCCCAGCAGGATTCTTCAGGTGTGTGTCTGTGTGTGTGTGTCCCAGCAGGATACTTCAGGTGTGTGTGTCTGTGAGTGTCCCAGCAGGATTCTTCAGGTGTGTGTCTGTGTGTGTCCCAGCAGGATTCTTCAGGTGTGTGTCTGTGTGTGTGTGTCCCAGCAGGATTCTTCAGGTGTGTGTGTCTGTGAGTGTCCCAGCAGGATTCTTCAGGTGTGTGTGTGTGTGTGTGTCCCAGCAGGATTCTTCAGGTGTGTGTTCTGTGAGTGTCCCAGCAGGATTCTTCAGGTGTGTGTGTGTGTGTGTGTGTCCCAGCAGGATTCTTCAGGCGTGTGTCTGTGTGTGTCCCAGCAGGATTCTTCAGGTGTGTGTGTCTGTGAGTGTCCCAGCAGGATTCTTCAGGTGTGTGTATGTGTCCCAGCAGGATTCTTCAGGTGTGTGTGTGTGTGTGTGTGTGGGAACGTGTTTATGTGTGAATCCCTGCGTAATATGAACTAAGTTTTAAGTTTCCATATTGTAAGTAACAATGATGATTTTATTATTACTGGGTATGTATGTGGGATGTTGACACAATCTCCTCATCAGCTGCAGCAGCCCCTTCCCCCTGCCATATTTAATAGAATTTGTATTGACAGGATGTGTCACGGCTTCGGGGGGTGGAACAAGGAGGAGCAGGCGTGGTAGAAGGATTATTTAATACTATTGAGTGAATATATATCGAGACACGAAGCGTCGCACAGCTCTTTTTACAGTCAGAGACAACAACACACAAAGACAGGGGGAGCAGAGGGAACATATATACTGTGGGGAATGATGAGGATGAGGAACAGGTGCGCTAAACAGGAAACAGGTGAAATGCATGATGAGATGGACGATGGTGTCAGAAGGCCGGTGACGTCAAACGCTGGAGCCCGTCTGCTGCAGGGGGAGGTGAAGCAGCAGAGGGCGCAGTTGTCACAGGATGTGCCAAGCCACATGCTTTTAATAAATAATACTAATGACTAAACTGAGTGAATGACTCCATGTTACAAAGAGTAAACTGAGAGAATTACTCAATGTTTTAATGACTAACCAGTGTATTCAGACATAATTGTTGAATCAATGATTTTGTGGTGAACGATGGTAACAAACCAAATGAAAGCAAAATTGGTTGCTTTGAATGCAAGTTTTAATGAGTTACAAGTGGGATCAGTTTGGTGTTTTGTTTGGAGTTTTGAAAAACCACAACCTGCTGTTGATACTAAAAGTACCAAAGCAACAAAAAAAGATATAATGTAGTGAAAACCACATAGTGTTATTTTAACTTCTGGTTTGTGGGCTTCCTGTTTCTGTTTAACACTTGCCTCTGTTTTTTTTATCCAAGTCTTACATATGCTTTCAAATTCTATTTCTATGTGTGTACCTTTTCCCCACAGTTGTTTTTAGACATCAGCTTGTTGACAGTTTGTTAAACTCATATGTTGCCAAACCAATGTTTTCTTTGCTGTAACTACATTTGATGTGCTGAAAGTGGGTCAGCGTGTTACTGATTTATTTTCTCTGTAATCCTGTCTCATACAGAGTCACTGGTCTGTTTCCATTCCTAACAGGTAGGGATACAACATGAATATCATTAAATGGTGACTGATGACCTCTTCCTTTAACCCCTGTTCTCTCTGTAGGGGACTGATGACCTCTTCCTTTAACCCCTGTTCTCTCTATAGGGGACTGATGACCTCTTCCTTTAACCCCTGTTCTCTCTATAAGGGACTGATGACCTCTTCCTTTAACCCCTGTTCTCTCTATAAGGGACTGATGACCTCTTCCTTTAACCCCTGTTCTCTCTATAAGGGACTGATGACCTCTTCCTTTAACCCCTGTTCTCTCTGTAGGGGACTGATGACCTCTTCCTTTAACCCCTGTTCTCTCTGTAGGGGACTGATGACCTCTTCCTTTAACCCCTGTTCTCTCTATAAGGGACTGATGACCTCTTCCTTTAACCCCTGTTCTCTCTATAAGGGACTGATGACCTCTTCCTTTAACCCCTGTTCTCTCTATAAGGGACTGATGACCTCTTCCTTTAAACCCTGTTCTCTCTGTAGGGGACTGATGACCTCTTCCTTTAACCCCTGTTCTCTCTATAGGGAACTGATGACCTCTTCCTTTAACCCCTGTTCTCTCTATAAGGGACTGATGACCTCTTCCTTTAACCCCTGTTCTCTCTGTAGGGGACTGATGACCTCTTCCTTTAACCCCTGTTCTCTCTATAAGGGACTGATGACCTCTTCCTTTAACCCCTGTTCTCTCTATAAGGGACTGATGACCTCTTCCTTTAACCCCTGTTCTCTCTGTAGGGGACTGATGACCTCTTCCTTTAACCCCTGTTCTCTCTGTAGGGGACTGATGACCTCTTCCTTTAACCCCTGTTCTCTCTATAAGGGACTGATGACCTCTTCCTTTAACCCCTGTTCTCTCTATAAGGGACTGATGACCTCTTCCTTTAACCCCTGTTCTCTCTGTAGGGGACTGATGACCTCTTCCTTTAACCCCTGTTCTCTCTGTAGGGGACTGATGACCTCTTCCTTTAACCCCTGTTCTCTCTGTAGGCGACTGTGCTCAGGCAGAGCTCTTCCATTATGAGGCATTATAATCTGTCTCCAGAATCTAACTCCCTTGATATTTTGAGATACCAGACCTGTTTCTTGTTCACAAATTGTTGACTGTGCTCTCATGAAGGAAGACAAAAACAAAAATGTCTCAGAGCCAGTATATGTTAGAGGACAGTTTTGGTGAGACAGTGTTTTTGTCAGGTCATTTTGTGCATTTTGGTGTGTGAAGAGACTTCTTATTGTTTTCTGAGGCTGTGGAAATCTCTCTTACACTTCCCCAGACTTCAGTTCTGGGTTTACCAAAATTCTAGAAGAAAATATTTCTTTATTGTATTGAATCTCAATTTTGATTTTCTCTTGATTATTTCTTTTGTAGCTACTCTTTACATTTACAAAGCCTCCCTGTCATCCATGACTTCTACACCGGACAGTGTCAGAGGAAGACTCCCTGTCATCCATGACCTCTACACCGGACAGTGTCAGAGGAAGACTCCCTGTCATCCATGACCTCTACACCGGACAGTGTCAGAGGAAGACTCCCTGTCATCCATGACCTCTACACCGGACAGTGTCAGAGGAAGACTCCCTGTCATCCATGACCTCTACACCGGACAGTGTCAGAGGGAGACTCCCTGTCATCCATGACCTCTACACCGGACAGTGTCAGAGGGAGAATCCCTGTCATCCATGACCTCTACACCATCTGTCCATGCAGGTTAATACTGATGAACGCAAGGCCACTGAGGCGTTCCTGTGACCTGGTGAATTTCAGGTAGGATTTGATGAGCTTCAGCTACAGTCACTGAAAGAGTGAGACATTCTGAAAGCACTCCACAAATGTGGATACATTTCAGAGAGGTCCCTTTTGTGTATGAACATCAGCCGCTCAAGCAGCGTCATGGTCTTCGATGGCAAGTCAGGCAAGTTCTTCAGTTCCTGTGCAAACTCTGCGCCATCCAAGTCTGAGTGTTCTTTATAGTGTGGAGTCACACTAAGGGACTCACATTGTTCTGTTAGCTCCTCATTTGTGGCTTTGGAAGGTTGACAGCACTCTAAACTTCTCTCCCACATTTTCCAATGTGGAAAATCCAATCTGAAGGGCTGTGGTTGCAGCATCAACAACGACATTGACAATTGTCCCCTCCAGCTTCTGCGTGGCATCACTCAAAGGCTCAGCAAATGATTTGTATGAAAAGTGCCACTTTCTGGACCTCAGCCTTTGTTGTTGTAGAACGGCCGGTTCATTTATACTGTCGCAAATATCCTTGGCTGACGTTAGTGAAGTCTTAAGTCGGCATCCGCGGATCCGCGGACAGTGCTCATTTGCCTAAATAGTCATAAAAATAGAATCGCCATAGTCGTCCGATTCCAAAGGTATATTATTTGTAGCCACTTTCTTGAAGCGTTCCGTTTATAATCTGGGTTGTCTGTGTATAGTTTGAGTTGCTATGGGTTAGGGTTAGGGTTGTGCTATGGGAACCACAAGAGAACTTTTCACCAGGCAACGACATTGACCATGCATCTTAGAAAGGCTAATGTGTAGAAGAGAATAGGGATTACAAGGGTATACATCACTATACATGATGTTTTGAACCATAATACATCTTTTGTATTATAAATGTGATATAAAAAATAATATTTTGTCAAATTAGTATGGGGGTGTTCTTGAGATTTTGGGAAGAAGTTGGTAATTTTTCTGAGTTTATAAATTATATAAGTACAAACGTAACTAGCGATCTAGTGCTGCCATCTGGTGGCCGTTCTGCGTCATTACAGGCAAAAAGAAGTGTTATACATTCAATCTTATTTATTTCATATTGTTTCATTTCTAGGTAGAAGAACACATTTTTTTTAGGGTGCCTATATTTTTTACCTTCTATTATTAATTATTTTCATTAGTTTCAACCCAATACAGTGTTATTTGACAGTAAAGGCATGAAAATATGAGGGAATACCATTGACACAATACTTTATGATGCTTTAAAAAAATTCCCGAAATGTTTTCCGAAAAAAAATAATTGTCCTTTCCAATAGATGAGTTTTCTAAATGGTGATCCAGAAGTCTGTTTTTATGTGTTTTTATTGTAGCCAAGTGGGTTGTGATTATCAGGATACATCATTATAGGTTGTATCTGTTACAGAAATGAATCTAGGACCCAAAATGTCCAAGTAGTGAAATCCGTCCGAAATACCCACCGACTACTAGCCTGTTTCCCTGTAGTTGCTTAGACATCTCTCTGACTTTCTGAGATGACTGACTGTAACATCCAAATGCATACTGGGAGAATGCATCAGCTTGCTCATCAGGTCACATGTTGGATCTGGCTCAAGATGTCAGACCACTGTACAGATGTTGAAGCAGTATGATCCAACCTCCTCTGACAAGGACTGGGTTTCAGTCTTTATCACAGGGTCTTTGGTTTGATCCCCCAACTCAATCAAGGAATGGGCTTCAGTCTTTGTCACAGGGTCTTTGGTTTGATCCCACACCTCAATCAGTGCTTCTCTCACCACTGCTGCCTGATACCTCAGTGGCTAGACTCTTTACTCTGTCAATTCTCCCACCTCGTTTCAGTCCACATCTTCAAAGTGATGTCCATGTGGTTTTTCAGGATGGCCCATTGTTGCGTGGAGGCTGAGATCAAGGTGTACAGTTTGTGTAGGATGCCAAAGTAACATGTGGCACTGACAGAACTTTCAGCAGCATCAGCCACAACCAGGTTCAATGTGTGAACTCTGCAGGGCACGAATAAAACTCTTGGATTCATAGTTTGGACAACTTTATTTTTTAGCCTAATTTTGGCCCCGTTATCATAAGATGGTCCTCTGCAGTCCTTAAAAGGAATTTTTAGCCCCTCTAATCTTTTGAGAATCAGGGATGCCAAATGTTGGCCCTTGGACTCCTCTGCCTCCAAAACCCCCATAAAATGTTCCTTTATGTGTGGCCCCTCCTTCAGTCACACACTTCTAATCAGACCTGACAACTGGTTGACATTTGACCTGCAATCTAGAATGATAAAGAGGTATTTTGCCAACTTGATGTCACTCACCATTTTTGAAAGGACCTTCCTGCTCATCAAATCAACAAGTTAATTCTGTATTGGGTGGCCGAGGTAACTGGTGATGTGACTCCATGTCCCTTTTTGGACAGTTTAGGAGCTTGTTAATGAGTGGATCAGATTGTCATCAGTTCAACCTCTTTGAGAAAATGTCCATTTGATGGAGAGTACAGTGTTTCTGTGTGTCCCTTAATGGCAGATTTCTAACTGCCAGAGAGACGATGCACAATAGCAGTCAGACGTGTCGACACCTTTCTGGATCTCATCCTCTCAGCCCCCATAAGTCCCATCTCAGGCTTATCAATTGTTTCCTGACTTCTGATCCTTATTGCCAGCTCTTTCCATGTTTCCATGTGGTTTTGGTGTTTTCATGCACTAATCAAGTCTCCAAAGTGGTGCCGTGGTCTAAGCACTTACCTCACTGCATCTCTATGGTTGTGGGTTCGAGTCCCGGTCATGCCACTACTGATTGTGGGGGTCTGGTAAAGCGGTGCATAATGGGTTTACTTTACACACATTATTTATAGTGGTGGAACATCCCACATACATACCCAGTAATAATAAAATCATCCTTGTTACCTACAATATGGAAACTCAAAACTTAGTTCATATTACGCAGGGATTCACACATAAACACGTTCCCACACACACACACACACTTGAAGAATCCTGCTGGAGAGAAGTGGAAGCAAATCCTCTAATGTATGATGAAGGTATATAATACAAAGCCATGTTTCATTCTTTATTTACTTTATTCATTTGTTTCAGCAAATGGGTCTTCATCCTCTAATGTGTGAGGAAGGTATATAATAAAAAGCCATGTTTTATTTCAGCAACATACAGCATGGGATTTATAACTTCAGGGCATGTTTTGTATATTTTTGTATTATATATACTTTTACTTTAGCACTACATATTTTTAAGGACATGAGAGTAGGAGGGAGAAACTCATTAGAACTGTATGTGGAGGGAGACAGACAGTCAGCCAAGCCGGGATTCGAACCCTGTCACTAGGGGTCATGTGGGGTCAGGAGCTTAGGATGCTAAATCAAACACTGGCACCGCGTGTGCTGTTAAATCAATCATTCATCTCCTAAACAATAGAGAAGGTACTGTCCTCTATACTGACAGTTCTGGTGACATCATTAATCAGGCTACCTGCAGTTGGATAAGTACAGAAAGGTTGGTTTAGGAACTGGTACATCAGGGATATGTAGATGAGGGACATGTAGATGAGGGACATCAGCGACCAGTGCCGACTAACCTTTTGGGGGCCCTATGCAAAATTTCAGTTGGGGGCCCCTCTCCCCTAACTGTTGGGGGCCGCCTAGCAGTCAGAGGCCCTAAGCAACCGCTTATGTCTGGAGCCGGCCCTGTTAGGGACAAGTAGATCAGGGAGCAGAAGCTCATGACTTCAAGTAGGTTGAAAGTCAAACAGGAGACTCAGAATCCAGGAAATGACAGAGAGAACAGCTCCACATCCATGTTGATGATGTCCATCTTAATGTCGCTGCATTCCTCAATGTTGTGTTGTGAATTGTGTGGTTTAAAATTGTAATGTTGAAATTATATTTTGTTTTCTTTTTGTCAAGACTATCACCTGATATTGGTTGAATTTTTACATTACTGTGTTCGAGGCACTCTTGCAAATGAGACCATGATGAATCAATAAATATATCAAGGTGTTACAGCCCTGAATAAATAAAGCTGAATGCAAAAGACTGAGTTCAGAAGTATTTTGTATTAAAATGGTCTCAATGTAATTCATCATTCTCTGGAAATACCCATCCTGGTGTTACTCTTCAGCCAACTTCTTCATCTCCTCCAGTTTCTTAACCTTCTCCACGTCTCCTGTCTCCTTCATCCTATCAATCAGGAAGTCCAGATGTTTAGCAGAGGACAGTGAGATGGTTTTGCCTTTCATATGAACATAATACAAAGGATTCTCATATGTAAAATGTTGCCAGTCCGATATATAGACACGGTTTGTCTAGCTTTTAGTCATGCCACATTTAGTTTCTGTAAAGCTTCAGAAATAAAATGAATAAATCACATGTTAGATCTATTTTTGAACCTAATACTTGGAACAATTTTGTTAAAAATACAGATTAAATACTTTAATGCCTCTTCAGCATTTGGAATTGCAAAAATTTAGTTATGCCTATTTAGTGCCAGGTCTTGCAAAAAGCTTTGTTCCCTAAAATTTCTTTTGGTGACAATGTGCGGTTTAGATCTCTGGTATCTCTAAAACAATAGGGCAGTGGTCACTAATATCTAAGGTTAACACACCACTTGATAAAAATCTATCTGCTGCATTTGTTAAAATGTAGTGAATAATTGAAGATTTAGCATCATCTTTTAAACCAGTGTGAGTTGGCTTAGAAATTAGCTTGGTGGAATTTAGACCAACAAAGAACTCTTTCATAAGATCCAAGTTAAATTCACCCAACACAACTATTTTATATGACATAAAAGATGCTAAAAGGTCAGTATGGTCGGTTGTATGATGTTGTTCTCCTGCGTATATAACCATGTTACAAAGTATACCCCCTAGAAAGTTGTCTTTTAAATTACATATTTATATAGACATGTACTGTGATCACATCAACACTTATATGTGTGACTGCTTTGAGTCATGATGTGTTATCACATATCCATATGGTCAAGAGCCGACCAATTATCTAATCTATGTGGAAGGCTAGATCCTTCCAGTTTACTCTTTAATGACTTTCTATTCATTTGCACCTGTTTCTGTGCACCTTATTCTAACTTTAGACATTCTGTATGGTGGTACTAACTATGTCCGCATAAGGAAATTGCATTCATGTTCATTTTATTTGCACAAACAAATTGAATTTCAAAGTAAAATTGGTATGTGTGATTTGTTAAATTGTGTTACCTTCATCAATCAATGTGGTGGCAATTTAGCACAGATATGTGTACAAATACATGAAAAAGTTATGAATGTAACATGAATGTATACAGTATTTAAAGTGGAGAATGTACATTTCAAAACATACACAAATTACATGCGAAACCAAAACATTTCTATTTAAAAGATGCTTTATTGTAGAGCAGAGGTAAACGATGTGTACATCACACTTGATACAAACAAGTAACAGTTACACCAATTTATACATCGTGGATTGTATTGTATTCCTCTGATATATTCAAACTAAAAGGTCAATAACATGTGATCTTTGATTTCCCATGACTAGGGTCCCATCATCAGAAATGAAAGGCACCAAAGGCACAATTCTAAGTGAACTTCTCCCTGAAGGACGTCCTGCACGTTGTCAACTAATAACAGAGAAGGAAAGTGTGAAACAGGAAGATCACCCCCGTACACGATACCAACTAATAACAAAGAAAGAGAGTCTGGACCAAGAAGTTAAACTCAGAAGATTTGGACCTTTGGAAAGAGAGATTACATGAAGGTGAACAAAACCATTCTGATAGTTGGAGAAACAGGGAAGTCCACTCTGATTAATGCCATGGTCAATTATGTCATGGGGGTGGAGTGGAAGGACAACGTCTGGTTTGAGATTGTTGAACAGGAGAATGGAGAGCAGACTGAAAGTCAAACTACAGGAGTCACTGTATATGAGGTATTTGGATATGAAGGCAGGAGAGTCCCCTACTCTCTCACCATTATCGACACTCCAGGATATGGAGACACCAGAGGAATAAAAAAAGACAACATGGTTGCCGAAAAATTGCTTGAGTTGTTCAGGTCTGAAAAAGGAATTCATCAAATTGATGCTGTGGGTTTAGTGGTGAAATCAACTACAAATCGTCTCAGTGAAAGACAGAAATACAGCTTTGATGCAGTTCTATCTTTATTTGGGAAAGATATTGAAAATAACATTGTGGCTCTTCTGACACATTGTGACTGGAATCCCCCAAAGAATGCGCTAAAAGCCATTACTGCAGCAAAGGTTCCCTGTGCCAAAAATGAGAAGAATCATCCTGTACATTTTGTGTTTAATAACTGTCAATGTGAATCCTTTGATGCGGAATATCAGGAACGTCCAGATTATGACCACCTTCAGGAGCAGGCCTGGAATCAAGGATTAAAATCCATGGAAAGGTTTTTCACTTTTTTGAATACGATTGAAACAAAGAGTGTGAAGATGACTAAAGAAGTTCTGAGAGAACGCAAACGGTTGGAAGCTGTAGTTGTCAACTTACAGGAGCGGGTCAAAGAGATTGAAGGAAAGCAAAAGGAACTTGAGGACACTCAAAATGCCCTGGAGAAATATAAGGAGGACATGGAGGAAAACAAGAACTTCTCTTATGAAGTTAAAGAAACTTACAAAGATAAAAACTCAATAAATACATCAGGGAATTGGTTTCTTTTCAATGAAGGAGCGACCATCTGTCCAGTCTGTGAGGAGAACTGTCACTATCCAGACTGCTGGTGGGTTATTAATCTATTCTGGTGCAGTGTGATGGAGGACAACCACTGTACTGTGTGTACTAATAAATGCCACTACACCAAGCATGTCAAGGGAAATGTAAGGTATGTTCTCAAGACCAGGGTGGTAACCAGGACATTAGAAGAGTTGAAACACAAGTATGACATCAGTGAGAAAGGTGTTGGGGAGAAAGAGAATGTGCTCAGACTTCAGAAGGAACTGGTGGAGCTCACAAACAAGAAGGCCTCACTTTTGAAAGAATCTTACCGGGGTCTCATCAAACTGGAGAAAATCTCACTGTCCTCTGCTAAACATCTGATTTTCCTTATTGTGAGGATGAACGAGACAGGAGACGTGGAGAAGGTTAAGAAACTGGAGGAGCTGAAGAAGTTGGCTGAAGAGTAACTCGAGGGCATTTGCAGTCAATGAGGTAATACAAAACAGTTCTGCATTCAGTCTTTTGTATTCAGCTTTATTTATTCAATATCAGGTGATAGCCTTGACAAAAAGACAACAAAATATAATTTCAACATTACAAACTAAAACCACCCAATTCACATCAGGAAGGAATGCAGGGACATTATTATGGACAACAGCACCGCTGATGTGGAGCTATTCCCTGACCTACTTGATCCTGATGTACCTTGTCTACTTCTCCATGATCTACCAGTCCCTGACCTACTTGTCCCCAGATCTACCTGATCTACTTGACCCTAACAGGGCCGGCTCCAGGGATAACAAAAGCGGTCGCTTAGGGCCTCTGACTACTATAGGGGAGAGGGGCCCCCAACTGAAATTTTGCATAGGGCCCCCAAAAGGCTAGAGCTGGCACTGGTCGCTGATGTCCCTCATCTAACTGTCCCTCATCTACATATCCCTGATGTACCAGTTCCTAAACCAACCTTTCTGTACTTATCCAACTGCAGGTAGTCTGATTAATGATGTCACCAGAACTGTCAGGATAGAGGACAGTACCTTCTCCATTGTTCAAGGAGGTGATTGATTTAACAGCACAAGTTGTGCCAGTGTTTGATTTAGTATCCTTTTTCGAGTTTCGAGTCCTGGTTTGGCTGACTGTCTGTGTCGGTCTCCCTCCA